>NW_007732079.1:90762-113945 GCF_000696425.1 Galeopterus variegatus | reverse complement strand
GAATGGGTTTTGGTTTTTTTTTTTTTTTTTTTTTTTTTTTCCTTTTTTTTTTTGTCTTTTTTACTGACCGGTAACGGGATCGCAACCCTCAGTGTTGCGCCCGCACCACGCTCAGCCAGTGAGCGGGAACCGGTCTCCACATGGGATCCGAATCCTTGGCGGGAGCGCCGCCGCTCTCCCAAGTGGCGCACTCTCCAGTGTGCCTCCGGGCCGGCCCGAGTTTAGATTTTCTAAAGAAAAATCAAATTCAAATAAGTTGGATAATTTGTGCTGAGATGCAAAGTTAAAGAGTCTTCTTTCCTCGTATCTATTTATAAAGGGCAAACCACAATATAGGAAGATTTACCTTATTTTAAATGTGGCATCATAATTTTAAAAGCTGGCCCAGTTAATTAAAAATATGTTTAACAGAGAGTCACAGGTTTCCTGAGAAGTTCGTATTTCCGAAAAGACAGTTACCGCCAGCATTGTCTTCTCTGGGACTAACGTCAATGAAAAGTTTAATATGGCCATCTCGAATTTTAAGCTCATGCTTTTGGGGATACATTCTCAGGCATTCTTTAACATGAGAACTTCAAAATATAACTGCCATGGAGTTAAAACAAATTGAATAAGATAAGAGAAAAAGACAAGAATCTTTACTCATGTAAAGATTAGAACACATTTTTTTTATTAGTCTCCCAAGGACAGACTTTAAAATGTTTAATTTAGACATTTGACACACGCAGCTTATGTATTTTAGGATCAATGGGGTAGCAGATCAATGGGGTAGCAATGACAACTGAAGCCATAAGAATGGAATTAGCTTCCTCAGCCAAAGAAAGAAGAGCAAAGAATCAGTCCAGGAGACTGCGGGAACCCTGGGAATAGCAGCGGAGAGCCGGCAAGAGAAAGGCAACGGGAGCAGAGGAGGACAGTGCTTCACGGGGACAGGGAGTGGCAAGAGCTGTGGGGGGAAGTGGGAAAGCAGAACGAATCAATAGTGTCAGATTCAGCCAGAGTCCAAGATCATTTCGAGCTGGGAACAGTTCATTTGATTTATAAGGCACCACGGGGGCCCTCCAAAAGAGCAGCTTTAGTGGAGTATCAGAAATGGAACCCAAATGGCAAAGGTTAAGGGTGAAGAATGAAACAGGAAGAGAGAAAGTCAAAACCTCAGCAGTCAAGAGCAGATTGAGAATGGGAGCTCAGAGACCCACTGCTATGGTCTGGATATTTGTGTCCCCCCAAATTCATATGTGGAAACCTAACTCCCAGTGCAATAGTATTAAGAGGTGGGGCCTGTAGGCGGAGATTAGGTCATGAGAGTGGAGCACTCGTGAATGGGGTTAGTGCTCTTATAACAGAGGCTTGAGGGAGCTTGTTTGCCCCTTCTGCCATGTGAGGACAGATGGACAATGTTATCTATGAGGAACAGACCTCACCAGACACCAAGTCTGCTGGCACCTTGATCTTGTACTTCCCAGCCTCCAGAGCTGCAAGCGATACATTTCTGTGGTTTATAAATCCGCCATCTAAAGTATTTTGTCATAGCAGCCTGAACAGACCAAGACACCCACCCTATCTCAGGCCTGTGGGAATGGCACATGCAACTGGCTGTCCCTCTATGAGGAGACCTTTCCCTTGGGACATGCACTGGTAGATGTGGTAATAATCTAATCTGGTGGTACCAAGAGTCTGAATGGGCAGGATTCAGACTCTTGAGGAGGATAGCTGAAGCCCATAACCAGAATTACAAAAATTGAATATGTATCACTTAGGTACTTATAAAGTAGTTTGAGGGGCCGGCCCGGTGGCGCACTGGATGGTGCGCCGCTTGGGAAGCACGGCGGCGCTCCCGTCCGAGGGTTCGGATCCCACATACAGACCGGCTCCCGCTCGCTGGCTGGGCGAGGCGCGGGAGCAACACTGAGGCTTGCGATCCCGTTGCCGGTCCCCGGTCCGGTACGGGGGGCGACACTGAGGGTTGCGATCCGTTGCCAGACACGGAAAAAAGACAAAAGACAAAAAAAAATTAAAAAAAATAAAAAAATAAAGTAGTTTGAGGGTTCCAACAAATAAGTATAATTATCTCTATGAAACAAATCCAGTAGGACAAGCAGCCACAGCAATTAGCAAATCACACCGTGAATCCATCTCATCTGGTGCAATCAATTGTTTATGTACTGCTGCTACTTTGATGAAAGCAGCTACTGATACCCTAAGTGGTTCAAAAGCCAACACTTGAAATCAACCCATGCAGTCCCACCAAAATTATTTAATTAACGTTAACAAAGTGGCTTTATCTCATGTGCCAGCTCTGACAAGTTGGTCATGGCTGCTGAGCATGTGGGATTAAGAAAGATTCTGAGGCTTTTCGGGAAAGAGTACCCAAATTTGCTGAACAACTTCTGCCCTGGGCATTATAGGGGGATGGTAGCACTGTTCTTACCACCTTCTATGTTCCTGTTAAAGGATTCTGTCTCTTGATAGAAGATCCTTTGAAACCTAAAATTTTCTCTTTGTCCTTTCTACACGTTGTTTAGTTGAGGCAAAAATCTGTTACAAATGCAAGACTATCTCATGATAGCAAATGAAACAGCAAATGAAAGAGTCTAGAAGGAAAACTGGGAATGCACAGGGCATGACGTGGGGGTGGGGTAGAGAGAAAGAGGGACAGACAGGGAAACAGGGAGGGACAGAAATAGAGAAACAGGAAGCTGAGTCTCTAGTTTCCTCTTCTTGCCAACTTTCTTCTTTTTTCCACTATCTTCTCTTAGTTTCTCCTCCTCTGTTCTCACACTGGATCTAGCAGTCTGGGGTCTACGAGGCGTACAGCAAACCATCTTCCAGTGGTTCATAAGAACTTCCTAAGTCTCACATGACACCAAGTCACAGGGCAACTGCATTAAGAAGAATTCCTCTAGTGAATGACTAAAATCTGCTTGAATCTTAAATGTCTAAAACTTACACCTTTCACAGGCAACAGAGAAGTCAGCAACTTCACCATGAGTGTGGGTGCTTCTGCTGACCTGGGCTTTTCATTCAAAGCTAATCCAGAATCTCCATTTAAATTTCAGTCTTGGTCCTTGAAAATGTCTGTTCTCCATACATCCAACTAGAGGCATGATGAAATCTTTGTTTAACCTTCAAGGCTAGGACTTTGCAGCAACTGAGCTAGTTCTGATGATACTAAAAGCTTTCCTCAGTCATCGGTGGCCTTTTTAGTTTAGTTCAGTGTCACAAAAGCAGTTCAGGCCAGGAATGCAACAAAATCAAAACCACTGCTTGTCTTAATATCTTAATGTAAATTATTTATACTCTGTCATTCTGGCAACACTGAAAAGAATAGAATGAACCAGCAGTTTTCTTTGCAAAGCTGTGAGGAGTATCAGCATAGCGGGGATGACAGAGGTATATATTCTCTACTGTGGTACTTAATTTAAAACCACCAATTGGCCTACCCATTTCTGGTATTTCCTTTTAAAATAATCAGACCACAGTCCAGGAATAGATGTCCTAATCATCTACTAGGGTATGGGAGGCAGGTTAACTCTTCTGTTGCTGCAAGAAACAAAATAATGCCCTGAGTGACATCAGAATAAGTTGTTCCCACCGCCACCCTCCGTGTGTGCCTTCTTCCCCAGTGATGCCACCTGTTTCACGTGTGGCTTTGCCTCTTCTGCAAATCCTCGCCCTCTCTAGGATCTAGTCTCTTGTTCACATGTCATCCTCAGAGCTAGATGAGGGCAAAAGGACGTATGGGACTAAAAATGTCCAGCAGGCTTCGGGAGAAGTGAAATATTTATTATGGGTGACCAGGGTCTGGCCGATTTGCATATGAGAACTTTATTCCAGGGCTATAATCAAAGTTTTCTGAGATCCTGAAGCCCAATTAATTTAGAGTCCTCTCTCAGAAATTGACCAGGATGCCCTGAGGAGTGTCCCCTGGTTAAAACAGGGCAAAGCAGAGAGTCCACCTTAGCCTACTAGGAGTCCAGGAACATATCCTTTTTAGAAAAGACAAGCCAAATGACTGCTTCTAATGAGAGCCTCTTCTCATGCTATTTAGAGTGACTTCTGTGGGGAGTCTGATCTTTATCCTCTATAGAGGTGGATTATGAATACAAAGCTGCAGAGAGGACGTTTGCTGTCTGATGACATTCATTTATGAATTCTTTCCCTGACTCCTTCAACAAACATCCTTCCTATATGATAGATACCTGCGGGAATGCTAAGGAGCTTAAGGAGACATGCCCCCACTGTGTGAACCCAGGGCCTGATAAGACAGCCAGCCATTTAGAGAGGGGACTGTAAGACACCGAATGGCCGTGATACTCTCAGGGTACCATGGAAACCATGTACACAGCATCCAACCCTGCTGAGGGGCCAGGGAGGGCTCCCCAGCAGGAAGGATGCCTGAGACACACCTTGATTTTAATGTGATTAGTGTTTTCTTTCAGGTTCTCAAAGTCATATGTTGGTCATCGAAAACCTGGAAAATAGAGAATAGCACAATAAAAGGTTAAAAATCCCTTCCACCTACAGACAGTGCCTCACCTGGTGTAATTCCTTTTATTCCCATGTGTGTCTGTGCATGTATTATACTCAACAGGGCAGCTTAAGTCTTAAAGCCAGAGAGACCAAGGGACATGGCCTTTCATTCTTGGTGACACAGATGGAGTCCTGCACCGAAAGCTGTGAGACTGGGACATTTGTGACAATCTGCTTTGTAGTTTTAAGCCAGTTATTTAACCAATGCGGCCTCAGTTCCAGTATCTCTATTATTCAAGTGGGTGGACGACCTCTCCGAGTTTCAGATCCCTATCTAAAGGGATCTTTAGGTTGAGCCTAAAGATCAAAGTTGGTCCATTTAAAAGTCACATTGTTCAGGCAAAATGAGACTTATAATTCAATATCTGTCCATGACATACTTAAAACATGCAGACATTATGTATAAAAGATGATCAAAATGATGTATTAATATTTTCTCTTAGACTTAGGAATCCTCTGTAAATAGCAGCATCAGGAAAGTGCTGCTTAATATAGAGATGAACTCTTTGATGTATAGCTGAGGTCACTTCTAAGGCAGCTCCTCTGAATTGCATCCTGAACAAAGCCACCATGACCGCGAAATCTCCCCCTGCTTCTCCCTGACACCCTCCGCCCTGCTGCAGTGTTCTGCTGCCTGCCATTAGCATTCAGCGTCAAATCTCCTGCAGGCTGGCTCCCACACACAGCTGTGGCCACTTTGAAATTTCAGTTTCTTAAGAGGAATTGACTTTGGCTTGAAAAGGTGATGGATCACGGTGCTTTTAGCTAATAGCACATATCACCCAACGTCTTGTGCTTAGCAGATAATAAGTCATGAAAATAAGGGTGAATGTTCACAGACATATTCCTGTTTGCCCGTTGCTTCAAATCCTATGACAATGAGGATGGATAAAAGGCTACAAGTTCATAGACATGAGATTATAGTTCTAGGCGTACATCTGGCCTTTTGCTTTGGGTTCCTATAAGCTTAAGTTTTATGATCAGTAAACTCCCCCTTTATTTTCAGTACTTACAAAGCAGAATTGATGAAAGAGCCTTTGATGTTGATAAGCCTGGATCTAAACAGCATGAAGTCAAGTGAATCCAGGTAATCTGATTAGTATAGATGAATCAGCCTAAACACTGCAGTATGGAGCCCACACGTTTCTTAGAAAACTGAACATCCGAACATGGCTGACTGTGGTTTATTCACCCACCCGGCGATGCTGCAGAAAAGCTCTTTAGAAGTTTTACCAGAAGGTTTGCAATGCAGATGGTTTCTCTCCTTGCTCAGCTGAATCTGGAAACCCCAGCGGGGCACTCTCTTCTCCAGCAATTATACTATTTTTAACAATTAATTTCACCATGGAATGTGTTGTTGCTTTTTTCCCCTAGATCCAATGAGATTTGCTATCTTTTATGAACATCACTTTTAAGGAGAATAGTTTTCTCTCAAAGTAAGCAGCTGAGGCCTAATTTATTATACTGATATTAATTTGATCGTCTCACTAACAATTTTAATAAACGATATCCAGATGCTTGTTAGAGCCTTTTGAATATGTATGATTTAAAGATTAATTATGTTAATCCAGGCCAAATGGCCACCTCCCCACATTTGATTAACAGTATGGGGCCTAATGGGAGGTCAGTTATTAGATTTTTTCTTTGTAAAGGAGAAAGGAGAGGAGACAGCCTGATGGATTTGTAGGCTCCCTCGAGGAGACACGCTATGGGCTGAAAGCATTTAGAGGCCATGCGGTTAGGGAGCCTTCTGTAAAAGCCCATCAGGATGGCAGTCCCTTTTCTGCTCTGAATGTGGCAAATTACAGCCCCTAAGAGGATGAGCCAGTGCTTGTCTTGCACTGGCCAGCTCAGCTTTAAACACAGGTCACCTCCTGTGCCCAACGTCTCTGGAGACAAGTTCTCTGCTGTGGAGCTCACATTTTTCTTTTCTATTTCTGACCATTTGAGATGAAGGTAATGAAACACCTCCAGTGGGAGTTTCCATTCTCGGGCAATCAACGTCTCTGGGCAGAATTAGGATAATGGACTTGAACAAATCAATTAGCTCCATCATCCTAAAGCACAGCATTCCCCGGCTCACTTGTAGAGATCTGTTCCTGGAAACTTTGTCTGCAGGAAGAATCGAGTACCCTCCCGGGTGGAGTCACGTGGCTTTATCAGTTGCCCTGAAGATATTCGTAAGGGAGATGTCCAGGTGCTTCCACGGTGACTAATGGCTTGCAGCAGCGAACTCATGTCCATCTTGCTGCTGTGACAGCACCTTCTTCTGGAAGGCAGAAAAGTTAGCTGAACACCCAAACCCATGGGAAGTGTGTTCATGAGACAATATGCACAGGAGATGGCCACAGAATTTCCTAGCATTTTTCAAACAAGGGGGTAACTCTGCATTGCCTAGAAGCCTTGAGCATAAAGGGGGTTAGAGGAGATGTCCTGGCAATGTCATCTTTCATTGGAGTAGAGAATCTCAAAAAGCCTAAGAGAGGGAGATGGGGTAGGACATGGGGCTGGGGCAGAGGTAAGGGGCCAGAAACTTGGAGTCCCAGCCGGCAGGGCTTTTAGATCAACCGGTAAATCAAGAACTGGTGGCAGAATCAAGAGCTAGAACCCAGAGTAGTTGGTTAGCTCAGTCAGCTAGAGCACGACCTTGTAATACCAAGGTCAGGGGTTCAGGTCCCTGCACTGGATAGCTGCCAACAAACAAAGAACTAGAACCCACATTGTTTTTAAAATAGAGTTTATTTTTTATAGCAATGACAGGTTCACAGCAGAACTGAGCAGAAGGTACAGAGATTTCCCATATATCCTCGTCCCCACACACACACAGCCTCCCCCACTATCAACATCCCCCACCAGACTGGTGCATTTGTCACAATCGATGAACCTGCACTGACACATCATTATCACTCACGTCCACAGTTCACATTAGGACTCACTCTTGTGTTGTACATTCTATGGGTTTTGACAAACATATATGTCAGGTATCCACCTTATAGCATCATACAGAGCACAGAGTTTTCTGTGCTCCACGTACTCATCCCTCCCTCCCCCCAACCTCTGTCAACCAGGATCTTTTTATTGTCTCCTTAGTTTTGCCTTTTCCAGAATGTCATATATTTGGAATCACACAGTATGTGGCCTATTCAGATTGGCTTCTTTCACTTAATAGTAATATTTAAGCTTCCTCCATATCTTTTTCCTCATTTCTTTTAACACTCAATAATATTCCATCGTCTGGATGTACCACGGTTTACTTATCCACTCACCTACTGGAGGACCTCTTGGGTGGTCCAAGTTTGGGCAATGATGAATACAATGACCACAAACATCCACATGCACGTTTTTGTGGGGACATAAGTTTTCAACTCTTCCAAGAATTTGACTTGTTTGACTCCCAGCTGAGTTCCCTTTTCACGATGACTTGTATTTCATCCTGTATCATTTCCCTGTGGAATCCCATGACTTTCAATTTCTCTCCCTTCTGGGTCTGTGACATCTTAGAATCGATAGATGTCAAAGGTTAAAAGAAAACTTTCGATCATCTACACTAGGTCCTTTATTTTACAAAATGAAAACCAGCCCAGAGAGGTTAAAATGTTTGCCCAAAGGGATGCAGCTGGAAGCTGATCTCTGTCCCTAGTGCCTTGGCTAGGCCCCCCTGCACACCATGCTGACTCCACCCTTTGCGAACAGGGTTACAGTGTTTTCTCTCCTAAGGGTTTTTTAATGGACTAGAGTTATCCATATGGAATGTGTGTGATCCAGGAAGCTAGGAGGAAGGGCCAGGTCTAGAGGGCCCCTCCTGATAGAGGACATTTCTATGGTTACCTTTTTCTTTCTTTTTTTTATTGTAACATAGTCAATTGTATATATCTGTGGGGTACAGAGTTGAATATCAATACCTGCGTGTAATATATGTGATGCTCAAATCAGGATAATTAGTATATTCAACATTATACAATGTAATCATTTTTCATAGCCCTTTACCAATTCCTCCTTCACCTCCCCCCCGTCCCCCGTGGTCACCTTTTTCCCAAATGCTACTGTAGTATCTCATTTCACTGGTGTGGAGGAAGAGAGGACAAAGATTTTAGTCCCCATGTTAGGAATGCGGAAACTGAAAGTGATCCCACAGATCCAGCTCCAGTCTTCTGCCCACTGGAGTAGTGAGTAGGGCCGTACCTACTTCTTCCTAAAGGGGGAGAGGAGAACCCTGCCCCCCAGACTTCTGGGAGCTAAAGTGTGCTCCCTACAGGTTCCCTGGAGGTGCACATTTTCCATGCAGGAATCACAGTTCTGCAAGGCCTCTTCCTTCCCCAGTCTGCCTGGCTAACTGCAGAAACATGTTGTGTATGTTGGTAGCCAAGAACCTGACCCATGATATTGAAATTACTTGCTTTTATGGGTCTTCTCTTAATTAGATTTTAAGATCTAAAACTACGGAATAGGATATCAGTAAATATTTGCTAAGTGGCATATTTGTATAATCTAGAAACTTTTTTTTTAAGTGCTGATAGCTAGAAAAGTAGAATAAAAATGTGATTCTTTTACAACTTTGTATCTGCCAGCTTTGGCTTTTTTGCATGGGTTATGACAGCTATCTCATCTGGAATGTATAACCTATTTTAATAAATGGTTTGATTGTACTTGTTCCTGAGGCTTTTCATCACAAGAAGTTTTATAGATCATATGATAAACAGGAAATCACTAAAAGCACCAATAATTCCCTTGGAGAAAAGATCTAGTGTACATACTTAGTAAAAATGATACGATTACGCTGAGCATTTCCAAGCTGTCAGATTGTGAGATTGTGATGTTACTGAAATGCTACTCCTGGCTACCTCCAATCATAGAATCTTAATTAGGGTAGGTGGGAAGTGATAGATGTGGAGAGAGCACCATCTATGAGAGGCAATAAAGCAGGAGCAGGGATCAGGGAGGAAGAGGAGGAAAGGGTCATGGAGTTATAACGATTCCCTGAATGAGTCAGCAGTTTGCTTTAACATTGTCTTCGATGCTGATGTAGTAGCATCCTGTATCTCCAATACCCTGATTTTCAGTACAGCTGAACTCAGTGCAGATACATTGTTAGGTATTGTGTGTGTGTGTGCTCATATGTGTGTGCACATGTGTTCAAAGGTATCAGGAGAATCATAACAGCAAACCAGTGAGGTTTATGTATTAAAAGTTCAGTCCAGAAATGACTCATTTCTTCCAAAAGAACCTTCTCTTTATGATTGATAGGTAGTCAACTCCTGTCAGTGAATGCACACGTTCTCTCATGGTCTGAGATAAAGAGACTCTGTCTGAGGAAGGACATAACAGTAGCTCTTTCGTGATGACATGCGGAGGGAAGACACAGATAGGACTTCAGCCTGGTGGAAGGTGGTAACCAGAGAGCATTGAATTAGAAGATCTTGTTAGTCTGCACTCTGCCACCAGCAGGCTATATGACCTTGGGCAAATTATTTCACCTTCATGGGCCTCAGTTTCCTCCTCTGTCAAGTAAAGGGCTAGACTATATAATCTTTAGTATCCTTTCTAGATACATTATCTTAGAGCGATAATGCATTTCCTCTCTTAAATTTTGATGACAGAATTTATTCTAAGTTACAGCCAGCTATATCATTCATTCATTACTTGTTCCTTTATCAAACAAATACTTATTAAACATCTATCATATGCCAGACCCTGTAATATCATGATATTACAATCTCCCTGAAAGCAGGTTCACCTCCATATTTTCTACGTTATTGGATGCTCAGTAGGTATTTGTTGGGTTGAGTCAAAGCCAAAGATTAGACATACTGTTTTAGTGCTGTGACATCTTGTCATGTTAGAAATAGCACAGGTCTTGGAGCCAGACAGGCCAGAGTCCAAATCCCAGCTCTGTCATTTACCAGCTGTGAGACCCTGGGCAAGTTGCTCAACCATAGAGTGCCTCAGTTTTCCCCCCTGTAAAGTAGAAATGATACTTCCTATCTCTTAGGGTATTGTTGGGATTCAATAAGAATGTAAAACAGTCCTCCAAGTGCCTAAAACATAGTAGGCTCTTAGTAAATGGTGGTGATTATTTTTCCCTAAATTCATTTGGGTTTCTGAAGTTCCACTTTATAGTAACTGTATTTATTTCACATCTTTCCTCTGAACTGATGCTGTTCTGTGCTCTGAAGGGTTAGCCCAATCCTTAGAGGTCAATTCAGTGGGAAAATATGCCTCTGGTCTCACAGTGCATGGACAGGCACATGCCTGGGAATCAGATGCCTGGACAGAATCCCAGATGGGCCACTGCTAGCAAGTTACTATTAGCAAGTTACTTAAACCTCTCTGAAACTCAGTTTTATTGTCTATAAAATCTGGGATAAAAGCCAGCTTCTAATATTCATATTCACTTTTCATCCAACAAATATTTATGAAGGTTCTTCTTTTAATAAAGTGAGTGGCGGGCGTTCAGTGTTCAGACAAGACACAGTGGTGGTTACTATCTCTTTTGAGCCGTCACTGAAGGACATTGTAAGGACTGAATCAAAACGGAAATTCCCTGGTCAACATCAGGCACATACTCTGTGTCTGATAAAATCCACCAAGTGTGATCTGCTGAATAGAGGGCTTTTGCCGGTCAATACATCTCCCATTCTCTCCTGCCACTTTAATTCCAAAAGATTGACTTAATCTGCCACCTATCACACAGACAGCACTGAGAAAGGGCTCCCTCAGCTTTCTGTATATTCTAGTTAACCTCTTCAAATTCCAGTCACTCAAGTTATTTCATAATTCACATGATAGGGGAAATCTCATAATTTACATGATAGAGAAATTCCATAAAAACTCAGGAAAGCTGAGCAATTTAGTTTAGTCAAGTTAGGAATTACAGCAAATCTGGGCTGCAGGGAAAACAGGAGATGTGGAGCTTCGAGCCTTCTGGCCCAGGCTGCACCAATGACAAGTAGCTTTTAGGCAGACAGGAGCATGTCAGATGAGGTCAGATGTGGCTGAACCCTGCCCTGCTTGGTAGGTGGTAGAGGGTGGGTGGCTTGTATAGTGTTGACTTTTTAAAACATAATGATCGTATTAACCAGTATTGTATATGCACCCTTGGTAACTTCCAACTTCTTTATTATTATTATTTTTTTTTATTTTGTCAATATACACTGTATATGATTATTATGGCCCGTCACCGACACCTCCCTCCCTCCTCCCTCTCTCCCCTCCCCCCCAAGAATGTCCTTTCCGTTTGCTTGTTGTAACAACTTCAACTTCCAACTTCTTTAATAATCAAATCCTGATCCTCCAAGATTGCAAATGCAGCACTTTATGTGGAGTGTGGGTGGTCTTAGACCCCAGAGCCCCTGTCTCTGTCACCTGAGATTTATTTGCCCTTAGGGGCTTCCTCACTAATTGCCAATCTTGGAAAATTGCTGCAAACTTCATACATTCTACCTAAACATAACATATTTACAAGAGACTCAATAAATGTTTATTTGTCTAATCAATTAAGTTTGGAGGATAAAGCAGTGGGTCTTTATATGAATCTAAAAATCTCTGGCAATTCTGGGTTTTATCGACCTTAGGGAACACTGTAAATTAGTACCTCAGCTTTCAGATTCAACTGACCACATTCGTCACCCTTATTTGACACAAAATCCTGTACTCTGAAGAGACAGGACAACATTTCAATGACTCTGCCTGCATCAATCTTTCTACTTAGAGCATTTTCAGCCTAAAATAACAATTTATTTAAATTATGAAGAATTTAAATTCTAGCACAATTACATTCCAAAAAACAGGATTTGAAGGTTACTCATATTTTATGTCATAGAGTAAAAAATTCAAACCTAGTTAAAGTCCACAATGGGAGGCTTTAAGTGGTAAATAAATATTTATGTTTAAATATTTTTCTGAGGAAAAAACTAGTCATTGTACAGTAATAATATCCTGAGTTTGTGTATCACCTTTCTTCCCCAGTTTCTAATATAGTATCTAATTTCCTCCTATGAAATCGTTTCATTAAAAACATTTTTCTATAGCAGCATACAGGTGCACTTTAAATTTCTTTAAAATGTTTAAACTTCCATCCTTTTGATACCATTATCAAGTGTTTAACTATTCAAATGTTTTAGATTTACTCCTTATCTACCTTTTTTATTTTTCTTTAAACATCCGATTCCAATGGGTTACCTCTACAGAATTTTATTTCTGAAATGTTGATCTTCAGGTGATCTTCTCATGGGTAGTCCAAAGCAAAAGCTCTTTTTCCCATCCAACTTCCCAAGTCATTTGTATTTGATTAAAAATAACTTTTACACCTATTTCCTTTCCTAGATTCAACAGTGTAAATGTTTACCTCTCCCAGCTGAGTCTGGGCATTGAGTTCCCAATACCCTCTCCTGATCCACAAAATGATGGTGTTCCTCCTTTTTTGAGTTCCCCTCACCTGCAGCAGAGGCCTCGAATAGAAAAGCCAGTGATTGTGTAATACAGAAAACACTGGATCAGCAATTGAGCAGTTTCACAAGTAGCATAACCTCTCTGAGCTTGCATGTCTTCATCTGTAAAAGGGGGATAGAGATTCACCCTTGCAAGTTGTTAACTTTTTAAAAGATTACTCTGTCAAAGCACCTAATGCACATAGCAGGTGGTCAGAAAGTGGATTGACACTGAACACAAGCACAGTTTTATTTCAGGATTTACATATCTCAGGTCTAGACTGCTGCCATCATTTCTTAACTGATTAGGTCTCTTTTCCTCTTGAATCGATCCTGCACTACAGTGCCAGATTAATCATCTGAAAGCATCATTCTTATGATGTCACCCTCTCGGCTTAAGGACACATATAAGAAAAGAATAAAATCCTCATTCTGACATTCTGTGACCTGCTGACAACACGGAATTTTGCCTGCAACCCAACCAGTCTTTCACCACCCCAGCCTTCCCTACCCTGCTCATTGCCAGCTTCTTGCTCTTTACCCTCATCTCTTGATTCAAGTCTTTCCCCTCCATGCTTTTCCCACTTCCCCAGCTTGTTTATAGCCTTTCCGCCAGTCTTTCACCACCCCAGCCTTCCCTACCCTGCTCATTGCCAGCTTCTTGCTCTTTACCCCCATCTCTTGATTCAAGTCTTTCCCCTCCATGCTTTTCCCACTTCCCCAGCTTGTTTATAGCCTTTCCGGTGAATTCTACCCAAACTCTGTCTCTTTAGTCTCCTATCCTCCGAGAGCCCCCACATACACATATAACACACACATATTTTCTGTTGTGTATGTTGGTACACATATCTGGTAGTGTATATTTTATATATTTATAAATATACTCAATTTATGAATAAAACATAATATGACCTGTATAGCTCTTTGTCTCATATGTGAAAATTGTAACACCCCCAACAAAGTTATGAGCTTCTTGAAGGGAAGGCACTTTCTAGCACAGGTCTGGGTGGAAAGTAGGCTGTCAATTAACACACACTTCTAAAGTATATATGCTGCCTATCATTTACTATGCTTTCTATGAATCGAATTTCTTCTTTTATTCAACATTCACGCCATTTATTTCATACCTCTATCACATATACTCCCTATCTTCTGAGGGTTCACAGCCTGAGAGAAGCAGATAATTATATTAAAAGGAGATAGACCAGTACTAAATGCATAGTAGTAAAGACAACAACCACTTCCAACATCTGCTTTTCCTACCTGTTCTACTCTTATGTCCGTGAACGCATACACGCTTCTACAATGTTTATAACACAAACCATAGTATTGTTTCGCACCTCGCTTCTCGTAGTGACTCCACATCAGTAAATGGAAAGTTACTTTGTTCTTTTCAATGGTTGAAACTTATTCCATTGTATAAATATACCATCATTTATATAACTAACCCCCTACTGAGGGATAAATTACGGTTTCCAGGCTTTTGTGTCTTTTACTCTTCCCCAGGAGTAGACCCTTAAGTCCCTGTCACTGTGCTGTGAACAGGTCTGCCAGGTGTTCCCAGGAAGGCAGCAGGTAAGAAGAGAACGCAGGTGCCCAGGTGGGAAAAGTCCTGAGCAGATGGGAAATCCTGCCCAGGCCTCTCTCAGGAGGCAGCCTGCCCAAGCATGCCAGGATCTTATCACTCTCTTTCCAGACAACTTTACTGGGACCCAGGGGTCGCTACTGCAGATGCACAGAGAAATGTTAAAATGATCTCAAATATGCAGCTGGCAATAAGGAAAGCATTTCTCTCTCAAAATAAGACTGAGTTTCCAGCAGTCGGGCCAGATCTAAGAAACCTAAGAAGACACATAACCTAAAAACACTACCTTTCTGCCCTGCACAGACTCTCACGGTGCAGGCTGGACTCCTCCTGAGGGGTAATGGAGCCCCTACTGCAAACCAGCTCCTTGTTCCATGGCCTCAGAGTCCTCCTAGGTGTAGCCAAAGGAGGAGGTTGGCTGGAGGGAATGCAGCGCTGTGACTTTAACAGGGCGTGCCGGGCTGCTTGCTGCAGTCTGCACTGCAGTGAGCTCTATGCAGGGCGGCAGCCCCAGGCCTGGCCAAGGCTGTCCCAGTGCCCAGAGGCACCACCACCTACAGCGAGCCACCAGCAAGGCTTTGGTTATGCAGTGAGCTCCTGGTATCTGCAGATTAATACGTGAGGAGGAGCTGCACAAACTCTGCTGTCCTTAAACGAGACTCCAAACGTTAAATAATTCATTAGAGGCAAAGTGCTTAACGGGGAACAAGTAACTTCTAAAGCTTAGGTCAGAGATGCTTTCAGATATACACAGCTTTGTGCTTTTGCAGACTTTTCAAGCTTAAGCCCTGAATACAAATGGATTGCCGCTTTTTTCCTTTTTTCACACTTTGAGGAAATTTTCTGCTCTGAGTTTGCTATTTTGTGAGGGTTTACTTAACCTCGTTGTAGCAAAAACTACACTAGTTTCAGGAATGTGACTTTTATCGCGATCTTAAGACATGTGAGCCATCGGGAAACAGGTTTTAATTCACCGTCATTGCCGTGTAGCTATGGTCCAAGCACAACTTGTGTGCACTTGGAGGGTTTGCCTGTGTCCCCACTTGACTAGTCTTCCTTGCGTTCTTGATATAAGATTTGCCCATTTTTCAAGAGCATGCTGTTACATAAAGATATATAGAACACAGCACCAATTAAATGTCTTTCCTCTCCTCTTTTGACTTCCCCCATCTTCCAGCTCTACTAACAAAGCTGACGAGCCCAGCCAGTTAAACAATTTAAAATAGCAGGTCTCTACAGCAGCCCCATGTAGGCTGCTATGTATTACTTTACTGTATCTTACATCCTGAGAGAAATGTCCAAAAAAGGAAACAAAGATATTAATATGTCCCTGTTCCTGTTGGATCAGAATTTAGCTTGTCGAGCTAAATCATCCTAGAAGAGCTAAATGTTCCAGCCCATTCTGTGATGCTCCAACATACATTTCCCTCCCACTTATTCTTTTATGGAATAAAGCAGAGTGTTAGGCAGAAAGGGAAAAGTTGACGGTCCCACAAACTTGCTTTTCTGAAGCATTTGTCTTCAGAGGATTTATTCTACAAGCAGCTAGTCACAGCACCCTTAGAATAAAGGCCGAAAGAAAGAGGGAACTTAACACATCTGCACATATATACAATATTTGCACAAACATTGTCCATGCCTCTTTTTCAACTAAGATTTACTCTTTGGAGGCTCCTGCCACCTTATGGTCAAATCTCAGCACTGCAAAGCACATAGCAGGGGCCGTGCTGAGTCTCACACATGCTAGACTTCTCTCTCCGACCAAAACTGTTCAAAGGGATATTAATATCTTCCTCCACTGAGTTCACGTCAAGTGGTATAAAGAGTTCGTTTGAGTGTGTTTTTCCGGGGCCAGCCCGGTGGCAACATAGCAGGGGCCGTGCTGAGTCTCACACATGCTAGACTTCTCTCTCCGACCAAAACTGTTAAAAGGGATATTAATATCTTCCTCCACTGAGTTCACGTCAAGTGGTATAAAGAGTTCGTTTGAGTGTGTTTTTCCAGGGCCGGCCTGGTGGCACACTGGATAAATGCGCCGCTTGGGAGGCGCGGCAGCGCTCCCGCCCGAGGGTTCGGATCCCACATACAGACCGGTTCCCGCTCACTGGCTGAGCGAGGCACGGGAGCAACACCGAGGGTTGCAGATCCCGGTGCTGGTCCCCGGTCCGGTACGGGGGCAACACTGAGGGTTGCGATCCGTTGCTGGACACGGAAAAAGACAAAAAAAAAAAAAAATCCGTTTGAGTGTGTTTTTCCAAGTCTGCTGAGGAAAGATTATTGACTTCTTCTGTCATCAGGAAAACTAAATTTGGGTTTGTCTTCGCCATTAACCAGATGTTGAGAAAGTTTAGCTATTCTAGATTCACATACATAATATAGAGGTTGAGCAAATCAGGATAATGTCATATTCTTCTACACTGTGTTGAAAAGATAATATTGGTGGACTCACGTAAGCTGCTGTGTATTTCTTTACTGCGTCTTACGTGTTGAGAGATACATGCAAGAAAGGAAACAAAGATATAGATACCTTCATGGGTACAATGACATCCTAGACACACAAGTTGAATAGCTTACAAAAGCAGTGGTCAATTTTAACTTGGACACAATTTAGACCATGTTACCTACAACTTCACAGGATCAATAATAATTACTATAACATACGAAGGTACTTCAAAAAGTTCTTTAGAATAATAGAGTTGGAAGATGTTATGAATCCTTCTATGAACTTTTTGAAGTATCCTTCTATATAACAAAAACCATATTCATACTAAGTATAATTAAATTATGGCAGTAAAAGTAACACATACCAAACGTAAAAGTCCTCCTGTTCATTACCTATTGTCTTTGGAGCTAAGGTTGTTTTGTTTGTTTGTTTGGCGGCTGGCAGGTATGGGGATCCAAACCCTTGACCTTGGTGGTACAACACTGGGCTCCAACAAGCTGAGCTAACAGTCCAGCCCTGTTTTTGTTTTTTTATAGTGTCTCCTGAATCAGGAACATGGTTTGACCTTCTTTTCCACCCCGTTTCCCTCAAATTACCATGGAATTATGGTGTTCTTGCAAGCTGATAGGTAGGAAAGGGACTGATGTCTGAGAGCCTTCTGTATCCTGGGCACTGTGAGGAAGCTTTCAGATACGTCTTCACTTGCATCCCAGTACCCTGAAAAGAGGGGGAGTGTTGTCTTTGTTTTACAGAAGGGAAAATGAAACTCAGAGCAATTAGGTCATTAAATCAGTTAATACAGCTAGTGAGTAAAAAAGCTGGGATTTGAACTACAGACTAGGTGGCAGATGGGGTAAGATGTCCTCACAGAGTTTTAACTGTTATGGAACAGTCAGACTCAATAGGTAGTACTCATTCAACATGAGAAGTTAAAAAGCACCTGGCACATAAATGCTCAAAAAATACAACCCATTGTTCCGAGGTATATGCACAAGAATTTCACATGCTAATCACATATACTTGGCTTGGCTGAGAGAAGTTAGTGGCGACCAGGGGTGGCACCTGGTTAGAGTTGATCCCACCTCTGACTTTCAGATGAGTAACCCTTTAGTAGGAGACTAGGACTTAATCAATCCTGAAAGACACCGTGACACCTAGGAAGGTCACAGCAGGTGGGAACACTTTGTTTTGAATAATCTGAGACACCTCAGGAGGTAGGTGTGCTTGGTGGTTGGTAGCCACAGTAGCCCAGCTAGAGCCTGTACCCCAGCCCTTAGATACCATATACACAAACACCACTTACTTTATCCTAATCAAAATAGACTCCCCAGCCCATGGCAAGGAGAGCAACCTGAACCAAAGAATGCAAACCTACCCCCAGCAGCAGCAATATACAGTGCCCTAGCACTCCTGGTGGCTTGGTCTCGGGGGAGATGGGAGAGGCAATCTTCTTCCACAGTCACCTGAATTTCATTTTAAAATGCAGCTCAAGTCAATGACAATTGAGATCTGTTTGTCACTGGACAGGCTGATGCTGTTGTAGGGCATGAATCAGGATATCTGAAGGTCGTGATGGACGAGGAAGGACGCTCTCCTGCTGACAGGAGAGAAAGCTCCTGCCAATTCTGCAGTGATCAGACAAAGCCAGAGCTTTTTCTCTTCTCACCCTGGGCGTGGAGGAGGGAATGGGGCAGAGGCAGAGGCAGGCCTTCCAACTCAGGACTCCTGGCCACTGCAGATCCTTCTCCCTGTCTCTCCCTTTTTCCCTGCCTCCTCTCTGCAGGGGGGCGGGGAGGGGGTTAGAGACCCAGTCCCCAGTCTCAGCAGCTACCCCTGACCATGGTTCAAGTTGCTGCTCCAACAGAAGCACCCCTTTACTACAGCTTTGGATTCAAGGTCAGAGGGGGCTAGGATTGAATCATGGGGTGCTCAGATTCTGGGTGGAGTAAGAGGGGGGCCATGTTCCTCCATAGATGTTGCTGCTGCTGGTGGGACCTCCACTATGTCACAGTGTCATCCTGGTAGACCAAGAGGACCTGACGTCAGTACAAGTAGGTCCTAGATTCAAAAGCAGGAGAGGTGAGACCCCCCACACCCCACATGCCTAGGAGTAGGTTGAAGGACTTCCCCAAGAGACCAGCCCACCTTGAACCTCCCTGAAATGCACGCTTAAAGTCATGACCCAATTCTTAACCTCTGTTTGTTTTCTTTCTATCTTTTGGGGGGAATCTGGTGAAGCTCATGAACCTCATCTCAAAATAATGTTCTCAATTCCATAAAACAAATGAATAGGAAATCAACGCACGCTTAAAGTCATGACCCAATTCTTAACCTCTGTTTGTTTTCTTTCTATCTTTTGGGGGAAATCTGGTGAAGCTCATGAACCTCATCTCAAAATAATGTTCTCAATTCCATAAAATAAATGAATAGGAAATCAATAATTCCATAAAACAAATGAATAGGAAATCAACTATATTGAAAATCACTTCTAAGTATCTTTGGTTTAATAATTATGGTTTAGTTATTTCAGAAATAAATTCTGTCTCCTTGGCAAGACTATAATACTTTTTAGGTCAGCTAAAACTTCCCTTTTATTTCTCCTAAAACTCCCCTTTCCAAGAGTCCCTCCAAACCTCTCCCCCAAATACAGCGCTTAGCACCATGTATTTGAGTTATAATGAGTTATTAACTCTTAGGTTTAAAAAATGTACCTTAAAACACTCATTTTCTCATTACTCATCTTCTGCCAATGGGGAAAATAAAATTCCACCCCCTTAATTAAGTCAGTGAATACGAATAAAAACATCAACATGCTTTTTATCATTAAGAAATCTGTACTAAGTGATGAGGCTACTCCTGGTTATGTTTTAGAGTTTTTTCAGCCAGGGCTTTCGGAGCTCATGGGCTGGTCCTGAGCCCGTTTGCAAAATGATCTAAGGTTATTCTGTGCTCAGCACCGGTAGAGGCACATGCTAAAGCGGGGGAGGCTCACAGGTAGATTCACTCCCCACCCTCACCGTGGCAGATGGTGTGGTATGGAGTCCACTGACAAACATGTAGATACAAGGATAAGTTGTTCTTTTGAAGGCATTCAGTGACTTGCTGATTAGGGCAGGCCAGCTGTGAGGGAAACATATTCTGCTGAGGGGTTCACATGGTGGAAAACCTCAGCCATTATTTATTAAATAGGAAGACACTCAAATTATACACTGAGTTTGGAAAGCGTTAGGGCATGGAGAGGGGCTCCTGGGTGCAGACTTTCTTCTAGGCATCTTATGTTGTCTTGTACGTATAATCTTCATCCCAATCCTGTGAATTGTTACTACTGCCCTATTGTCCAGGAGAAGAACTGGCACTCCAATTTTATTCTGAAGTTCATAAGAAGTCCTTACCATCTTTAATAGGGTGACATTATAAAAGATTAACATGGATGCCACGAGGATGGAATGAGAGGATGATCTCACAGACAGCAAGTATCATGAGGATAAGAATTTAGACTTCGGGGCTTCTGTGAATCTCCTGATATTATACTCAAAATTGTGTGTGTGTGTGCATAATTACATTTTCCTAAGGAAAAAAAGGACATATAAATTCCAATAAAACTGCAAAGGAGCCTATGTGCACAATTAAGTTTAAGAGCCCCAGGATAAAAGCCCAAACTGGGCTGACAGTGGGGCAAATACAGAGACAGGATCAATAAAAACTTTTTCAGGTAAATTATTAGGACTTAGTGACTGATTTTTTATAGGCAATAAAGGAAAAGAATGAGCCGAAGATAATGGAAATACTTCAAATTTCACTGTCTCATAGAGCTATGGTCAGAAATGGGGAGAAGGAAAGAGTCAGGAACCTGTTTAGTTTCTGATGACAAGAAAATATTCAAGTGAATATTTGTAGGGGAAAACCAGAAACAAATCCTGCAGAAGACATCATTTTATAGTCATCTTTGTAGATATGTTCATTGGGGGTCATGAAAATGAGATGCCTCCTAGGTAGAGTGTAGGACCCCAAGAGTTAAGATAGTTTTGACATGAAAGAAATGATCAATAAGCAGATGCTTTTGAGACATCAAGGAAATTGCTGGCTTCATGAAAATGGCACCAGGACAACCTGTTGATGAGACAAAGCTGAGTTCAATGGTTAGGGAGGACGCTACTGCAATAGAGTCTAAGTAACATCTCAGAGGGATGGGGCAAAGTCAGAATGTACATGAGGTTTGGGGGTTTGGTTTAAGCAGGGTCTTTCAATGCAAGGTATCATTAGGACATAGTTGATATAATCGTTTACAGTGGGTGGACACCACAAATGAGGGTTTTCAGGTGAGGATGATAGAGAGACCTGTAGAGTAAACAGATATTTGATTTGATGCTGTCCATTAAAAACTGGAACAGTCTGGTATTCATTTATGAGTTTTTCAAAAAGTTCCTGAAATAAACAATAAAGTTATTTGCAATTTTTTTCTGATTGAGAAAGAGTTTCCAGTGTAGGAGAGGAAAAAACTGTTTCCTCTACTTCCTTAGGTTCAGTGTCTGAGGCCTATTAATTAAACTGACAAAAGAGAGATTAAAAGGAGAAGAGTCATACAAATTTCATTTGATGTTAATATTTTAATTTTTACATGCCCAGACGTCTTCACGGAAAAGACTACCCAAAGAAGTGGTTAGATCCTGGAAACTATATACCATTTTAACAAAGAGTGAATCCTGGGGACTATATACCATTTTTTAAAAAGGTGATAAATTATGGAGGAGATTCAACATGAAGGAAGAGGGGTCTGGGCTTTTAGGGATGGTAAATCATGGAAAAGTAAATATATGGGGGAAACTAATGGAAGGTAAGGGTTATTTTAGTAAACTTTGTTCATGCAGACCCATCTTGGTGCCAAATTTCTGTCTCCACTGAGACTGGTGTTTTTCCTCTTCCTGGTATAGGAGAGGGGAAAATTTTATGTCCTGCTTTTAGGCAGGGGGGAGGGTAGAGAGCTCTCTCTGTGTTTGCTGCCCCTTAATTCTCTTTAGCTCAAAACAGTACTATGCCAAAGTGGCATATTTGGGGACATCATATTCTAATCCCCTTCACTGGAATCGTAAAGCACATCAGTGAAGACAACAGAAGAGTGAAGCCATGTTAGTGAAGACAGCCACATAGTACAGTCATGTTCATGCAGACAACAAGTTGTGTTGTTGTTGTAGATTGAATGTCCCCCCAAACTCATTGAAGCTTTGTTCCCACTGTGACTGTTGAGGGTGGAAAGTCCTATTGTGGTGGTTGAGAAGTGGGTCTTTGGAGAGGTGATTAGACTGTCCGCACCATGCCCAAATAAGTGGATTAATCCATCAGTGGTTAATGGCGGTCATGGGCATGGTTCTGAGGGTTTTAAAAGGAGAAGGAGTGAGAAGTTAGCTCTCTCTCTGCTCCACCATGCTTGCCATATGACACCCTGCATTACTGTAAAGCCACCACCAAGGAAGACGCTCACCAGATGTGTTCCCTGGACTTTGGACTTCGCAGCCTCTGAAACTGTAAGCCATAAACATTGTTTCTTTACCAATTACCCAGCTTCAGGTATTTCTGTGTAAGCAACAGACACAGACTAATACACTGGCGTAGATTGTTTCAAGTCTCAGAAGTAATGAATTGCCAGCAAATCTAGTTAGTAGAAAGTTATTGGTGATCTTTGAAGCTATAAGTGTGAGTTGCTCAAGAATTCACCCAAATTCCTTGTCTCCCTTCACAGCTGCCACATCCCCACTCTCCAACCCCCTTGATCTGCCCAGATATAATCTAGTCTGGCCCCACAGCTGCTAGCATGCATTGTCATCTAAGCTAAACTCCAGGTGGAATGGTGCTACCAGATTGTTTTCAGCTATTCAATCATTGAGGTCCTAATTTGCATACTGTTTGAACACATTTGTGGTGCTAATTTCAAAACACCGCATTTGAGAATCAAAAGAACAAAATTTTTTGCAGTCTGCTGCAGTTCTTCTCAGGCCAAACATTTGCTGCAAAAAGTAGAAGAGAGGATTTTAAATCACCACCAAAACTGAGGAAGAGAAGTCTTCTGCTTCCCGTATTTGGAATACTCTATGGCTCTGAAGAACAGGGTGAGGGAGGAGGCTGACCAGTCCCTTCCCCCACACTTCGCCTCTCATTCTCTCTCCACCTGCCCACTAATGGCTATTGTGGCAGGAAGTAG
>NW_007732079.1:60157-90563 GCF_000696425.1 Galeopterus variegatus | reverse complement strand
TGGAATACTCTATGGCTCTGAAGAACAGGGTGAGGGAGGAGGCTGACCAGTCCCTTCCCCCACACTTCGCCTCTCATTCTCTCTCCACCTGCCCACTAATGGCTATTGTGGCAGGAAGTAGCCTGCTCCCAGACAATTTCCTGAAAATAGAAAAGAGGGGGAAAGGACTTGTTGCCTGAAACCAGGAATCTCCAGAATCTTCTTTCATCCCCATCATCCAGTATCTGCTTTCCCTCCGAGATAGACACAGAATGTTCCCACCCTGAGGTTGAGCAAATACACCACACCATCTGTGATTACAGGAGGAATTTTTTCTCACAGAGATTTCTTTTTTTTTTTTTTTTTCTTTTTTTTTGCCTGATAATGTTTGTCAGCAGGGCACAAGCCCTGCCCTGTTTAAGCTCACTGCATGACATAAAGCCCTTACTGCTGTATGCTGTGCTCACCTGTCACTGGGGAGGTCAGGGTAGCAGCTCAGATATGCACATCCCCATTAAAACTCTCAACTGCCTGATCTTAATCCTAGGGGTGTCTTGAATGTCTGTGTTCAAAGATTTTATTCTCTGCATCAGTTCCTGCCTAAAAGAACAGCTGAGCTGGAGATGGAGAATTCATCGTGAGTCAGCTAAAAAGTATGCACAGAAGCCAAACTCTGCAGTGAGTTTGGACACATCAAATACAAGATCTTAGAGGGACATCTAGAGTTGACATGTTAAGAACCAGCCATTCCCTGACGATGGTAACAACACTGTGTTAACACTCACAATGACCACAACTCATTGTGTGGTGTTACGTGTGTGGCACATATGAATTGTAGTCCACAACATCCAAGTGCATCAAATGTCACATTTTCCCCCAGATCAGAAAAAATTGGATGTGATCTGCCACCCCATTAGGTTGCTAGAAAAGTCTTTTTCAGTAATTATACAGGTTCCCTCTGCACAACACTCAAACCCATTGTTTGAGATGGTCCTAACGAACCTTAAACAGTGCACAACATTTAGGAAAGTGCCCTCCATATTTCAGGTCACACAGGTCAGCACAATACAGACAGGTGAGGGCTTGAATCCCACCTCTGTCAGTTGGATAAATTAGTTCATCTCCTTAAACCTCAGTTTCCTTTTCTGTAAAATAATTGTCTCTACCTCATCGTGAGGCTGAAACGAGGTGAGGGAAGGAAAGTACACGCCTGACATAGAGTGGGTGCTCAAGGGTCTTTTCTTTCAACACTTCCCCTCTTAAACCTTCTGCCTCCAATCACTTACTTTTCTCTGCTTGGTTCCCAGCACTCTCTCCATTGGGTACAAGGGAGGAAAGTCACCAGGCACACTCTTGAGGCATTGTAACATTTGAGTACAAAAAGGACCATTTTTAAAACTCAACTTCATCCTCAAAAACTTCTGCTGCATTATTTTTGTTCCTGCACTATTGGAATATTCTCACACATCTGTAATGATCCCGTGAATAATGAGGGTCAAAGAAAAGTTGCCTTTAAAGTGAGGTCGCCCGGGGATAGAGAAGACTGAGAGGTATAAATGACTGCAGAGAAGCATCTGTGATGATTTCTGCCTTCAGATTGAGCTTCCCTCATCTAGAAAGTGTGGGTCCTCCTCTGGGGCTGACCTTTCAGTAAATCACTGAGGCACCATCAGCAGGCACAAGCAAGTTCTTTAGATAAAGGGCTCATCCATCTCCATCATCACTGATCGCCTTGTTTTCTTTTCTCACATTCCGAGCATGTTTTTTGACACTGCAAAGTCATTTTGCAAACCTGGAAAACAAGAAAAATGACAATGAGGTGCATCAAAACCAAAGCTGCTGGCAGTGGGGGTAGAGGAAGTCGTTTCTGTTTCATTTCACAACTATGCCAACTTCATCTTCTCTCACACCTAACTCTTCCTGACTCTTGCAATTTTTTTGACAGAGGTCTACAGAATTTCTTGCCACAGAGATTATTAGAAATGTGTCATGCATTGGACTGAAACTGACCACCTGGACGCCTACAGCATTAAGTCAGTACCATTTAATTATGCACTATATTATACTGTTTGCTAATTATTACATGTGGTCTTTTAATCAGTCATAAAGGATCATGTTTTCTATATCTATAAAGTCCCATAATACTGTCCACCAAAGTAAAATGACTGCCTGGTTGAGAATTAAACTAAGAAGGTTGAAGGCTCCTTAGGACTGCAGCCCAGGAGACACAGATTCAAGAGGTCTTGAACATGTGCTTCAGAGAACAAAGGAAAGTCAGGGGGTATTTAAAGAAAAATGCCCAGGAAATGGAGGGGGCAGTTACAAATGTTGATTGGTGATAACGAGTGTCAAACAGCCTTGTCCATAAGGGATTGGTTGTAACAGTTCTTTGAAGCAGGCTTAGGAACCTCTGGGAGCAAAAAGTAGCAGTGTTCGTCTTCAGTTTGTTCCTCCAGGAGACTATGACCCTTGTTGTGGTGCTGAGTGCAAAGTTGTGGTGCTGAGTGCAAAGTTCCAGAATGTTCTGTTAAGATGTGCCTGAAACTCAAGCTGAGACGGCCTCCTGGCTCCACTTTAGGTGTCTTGACTAGACTGACATCATTTGCCCTTGTACATACTTAGAGCAACACTAGAAAACAGGAGGTGTTCAGCACTTGTTGACTGGTTAAGTTTCTGTATTGGTAACTTTGTACACAGAAAGGGGAGCCATATATAGCACATCTGAGCAAAAAAAAAAAAAAATTCCTATGCAGGCAAGGAAGAAATTCCAGTCTGTGGTCTACTTGATAGAGGAACTTTGTCCCGTTTTTTTGCTAGAGCATCTAGCACAAAGCTGGGTATACAGTATATTTTCAATAAATGCTAGGTGAATTGAACTTCCTTCTGCCACATGGGACGTGGAGACAAACTCAAGTTTGTCACACTTCCTAGGTGTTTCTCTTGAAATAAAGATCACAAATTGGTCTGAGAAAATGAGCTCATTTGCTACAAAAGATGGTATGGCAAATCTTCCGCCTTGAACTCTAAAAAAATCAAGCTGTAAAAGAAAATGATGGAAATAAATTTTTTCAATAGGCTTTACAACAGCCTCAGGAGGAAGTCACAGCTAATATGTATATTGTTTACAAGCAGTATGGCAATAAAAATCAACATAAGTAATCAGGAAAAAAAAATCCCATTCAGCTTCTTAAGCAGCAAACTAGAGCTGTTCCAAGTACATTCAGCACACAGGGTAGTCACACCCTCAACATGTTCCTCAGTGCCCCTGATTCATGTATTCAGTGATTAGTTAGAATATAAATGAAAATGCTATAGCAAAGGCTCCATAATTAAAAATGGCTTAAACCAGATTAAGGTTTCTTTCTCTTTCATCTAAAACACCAAGTAGGCACTCCAGGGCAAATATAATGGCTCCACAATCTTGAAGGTCATAGGCTGTTTCTATCATATTTCTCTGCCATCCTCAACCTGAGGCTTTCATCTCCTATCCCAGTGTGGCTGCTCTGACTCCTGCCATCACAACTGCATCCCAGCCAACAGAAACAGGAGAGGGGAAGGTAGAAATGTGACCATTTTCTTTGAGGGCACAGCACAGAGATTTCTCACATCAGTTTCTCCAGAATGCAGTCAATGTTCTCACCAAGTATAAAGGAGACTTGAAAGGCAGACTTTATTCTGGGCAGGTCTGTGCATACTTAAAATTTGGAAGTTGTATTATCAAAGGAAGAGGACGAGAGTAGATACCAGGGAACAATCAGCAGTCTTTGCCATACTATGTCTATTGCTTAGTTATCTCCTAGCTTTTTCTGGTTGGCGTAGAGCAGTAATTCTCAAACTTGTTTCGGAGGCAAAGGACCTGGGATTTGAAGCCCAAAACATGAATATGAGACACTCAATGTTTAAAAAAAAGTCTTCCATGGAACCTTAGTCTCACAGGAGAGATTGGAGAAAAATTATGATACTGGAGTCAAATAAGTTTGGGAAGTGTTGTAACTTCATCATTTCCTGAAGCTCTGTAGGTCCTTTCTCATTTTATAGACTCTGAGGAAACAGTTTAATTTTTGTTTAATCTAGGATTCCCAAACTAATTGGACTGAAGATTTTTTGTGTGTGTAAATCCAAAATCCCACAGAATTAGTGTGTTGCAAAATACGCATTGGAAAACAGATATTATTTTATCCTCCAAGTGGAAACAACTTTATTTAGCATGAAATACAACTGTTAACTATAATAATAAAGAAATCACAACTGTAAGCGCTTGTATTACAACATAAAACAAGCTCTCCAACTAAGAATAATCAGATGTTTCTAAGTCTCTCGTTAGATGTGTGTGTGTGTTATTTTCACTTGTTTTATTTCATAAGAGTAGCAAGTATGAAAGGTTTTAGCAACAATATAAGAGAATAACTAGCAAAAACTCTTATCACTTGGTTAAATTCTACCAGAAATTGGGAAATTCCCTCGTTAATATGTGAATGAAACACCTGAGCCTGTGTCATAAAATAGTCCATAGGAGAATAGCTTGGAAATCAATAGGTTCTTAAGATATAATTTCTGCTTTCAAACACACATGATCTATTTTGGGAGCCATGACTTATGCACAGGATAGAGCAAGTTTGAGGATTTTTTTTCCCCTGTGTGTTGGTACCTCACACTTGCACCAATTTCCAATTAATATTGACTCTTACTTCTCAAAAAACGCTTTGATAAATAACAACACATGTTGCTGATTCATTAAATAGAAAGAGGAATTTCACATAGTAACACATAGCTGTCCCACGTGACCCTCACTAAGAATGTTATTTACATGCTTCATGTACTAAGACGTGGTCTCCATTTTTTCCCCAATGTGCCGAAAGTAGCCATATTTTCAAAATTCAGATCACACACACCCTGGCTCACCTGTGGTTTTGGAAATCTGTCAGCAACTTTTCCCATTAAATGGTTCCATCACTCTAAAATGGTTAAGTTGAATGAAGATTTTTTTTTTTTTTTTGGTGGCTGGCCAGTATGGCGATCCGAACCCTTGACCTTGCTGTTATCAGAACTATGTTCTAACGAACTGAGCTAATCGGCCCGCCCTGAGTGAGGATTTTCTGTCTGTATAAAACACCTTGGGAGGTGGATAACTTGAGTCTGAATCCCATTTGCTACCTTCTCTTACCTTTGTTTTGGGTGATCTCACACATGCCCACGGCTTTAACATTTACTATACCAGTGATGTCAAGTCTGTATTTCCAGGTGAAACCTCCCTCCTAAACCCCAGAAGTTTTCAACTCAGACACCACACGAGAACTGTACCACAATCCACCCGCTGCTCCTAACGGTAAACTTGAATGCCATCCAAGACCCTATGCTATTCCTTAACAAGCATGGTTTGTTTTTCCTGCTAAGCCTCTCAAATATACCCATTACCCTGAAACTCAACTTGGCACCGCCCAAGTTCAAATACTCATCATCTCCTGCTTGAACTATTACAATATCTTCCTTTTTAATCTCTCTGTCCATTACCTTTGCCTTTTCCAATTTATCCTCTAATCCAAATTATTCTAACACTTAAATCTTAAATTTCCCCTCTACACACCACAATTTTTGATAGCTGTTGATCTCCTACAGCAGTGATCCTCAAATTTAGCAATGTAATGTCTCTTTATAAATGAAAAAAAAAATGCATATGTGTTAGTCTCCTTTAGTTGCTATAACAAATTTCCACAAACTTGATAGCTTCAAACAACACAAATTCATTATCTTGCAGTTCTGGAGGCCGGAAGTCTGATATTGGGTTTCACTGGGCAGAAATTGGAGTGTGAGCAGAGCTGCATCCCTTCTGGAGAATCTGGGGGGGGGGGGCCCCTCTGATGCCTTTTCCAGCTTCCAGAGGCTGCTGCACTCCTCTGCTCGTGGCCCTCTTGAATCTTCAGAGCCCGCAATGGCCAGTTGAGTCTTTCTCATGCTGCATCTCTCTGGCTCTCCTGCTGAGTCACATTTCCTTCCCTGGCTCTGACCCTCCTGTTTCCCTGTTTCACTTATAAGCATCTTTGGGATTACATGGGGCCCGTCTGGACAATCCAGGATAATCTCCCCATCTCAAGATCCTTATGTAATCACACCTGCAAAGTCTCTTTTGCCGTGTGCAGCAGTTTGCTCAGGCCACCATAGCAAAATACCACAGACAGAGTGATCTACACAACAGAAATTAATTTTCTCAGGAAATTAATGGAGACTGGAAGTCCAAGATCAAGGTGTCAACAGGGTTGATTTTTCCTAAGGCCTCCCTCCTTAGCTTGCAGACGGCCACCTTCCCGCTGTGTCCTCACATGGCTTTTTCGTTGTTTGTGCACAGACTTGGTGTCTTTCCCTCTTATTATAAGGACACCAGTCCTGTTGGATTAGGGCCACCCTAATGCCTCATTTTAATTTAATTGCCTCTTTAAAGACCTTATTTCCAAATACAGTCACATTCTGAGGTTCTGGGGGTTGGGACTTCAACATATGAATGGGGGTAGGGGGGTTGGGGGGTGGAGACACAATTCATCCCGTAACACTGACTCAGCTCACTTATTAGCCCTTTAACCTTGATCGACTTAACTGCTCTATTCTTGAGTTTCCTCATCTGTAAAATGAGGAACTAAGAGCAACTCCTTGAAGAGCTTATTTCAGAACAAACAAGATAATTTATGACTTACCAAGCACATAGTAGGCACTCATTAAATGATATCTAATTAAAATATATTTTAAGAAATTTAAAGTAATCTGCTCTGGCTCCTGTCTTTATCTTTGGTTTAGCTGTCCCTGGGCAGTGTTCTCCTACTGCATCAATACACGCTCAGGATTGGCACAGAAGGGAATGGGAAATACAAACCTTCCCAAAAAAGCTGACCCCTCTCTTTCTGCTCCCTCTTTCCTCTCTTCTTCTGCTTCCCCTCCTTCTTTCTCCCCCTTTTCTTTCCTTCTCCTTTTTTCTGCCCCTTTTCTCATCCACTGCCTTCCTTTCTTGCATGTTCATGTAGAACACTCTTTTACCCTCTTTCTATTTGACTTGTGGTTGACTTAAAACTGTACCATTTGCTTTGTGGTTTGTTTAGGGGAAAAAACTGATCTTAAGGAGAAAATGTAAGTGTTTTTCTTACTTAGTTTTGGCCTCAGAAAGTGAAAAGTGACATAAAGAATATAAAGAAATAACAGTGACTCTGGGGGTGATGCATCTGCTCTGTGTCTTGATGGTGGTGGTGGTGGTTTCATGGATACATATACCTGTCAAAACTCATCACACTGCGTACTGCTAAGGTCTGTATGTTTACAACCCTCCAAAACCCATTTGTGGAAATCCTAACCCCCAAGGTGACAGTATTAGGAGGTGGTAACTCTGAGAGGATTAGTACCCTTATAAAAGAGGCCTGGAGAAACCCCTCACCCCTTCCACCATGTGAGGACACAGCAAGAAGGTACCATCTATGAACCAGAGAGAAGGCCCTCGCCAGGCACCAAATCTGCCAGAAGCTTGATCTCGAACTTCCCAACCTCCAGAATTTTGAAAAATAAATTTCTGTTGTTCAAAAGTTACCCAGTTTATGGTATTTTGTTATAGCGGCCTGAATGGATTAAGATATGTACTTTAACTAGGTCCAATTTATTGTGGTTAAATTATTCATCAATAAAAAGTGTTAACATCAATACATTTATATCAATTATTTAAATTATTTAGATGTTTAAAGGCAATTATTTTCAGGCTAGCAAAAATTGATAAGAATAGTTCTGGAACCCCAGGTGGAAAGAAGGAATAACTTTACTGTGTACCCGTTAGGACTCTTCCAGCTGCCAGTGAATGAAACCCCAAGCCCAGCTGGCTTGAGACACAAGGGATTTTACTGGCTCAGGTAAATGAACGGCGGCATTAGGCACAGCTGGTTAAGGGCTCAGCTGATGTAATCAGGATCTGTCTTCTCTCTCCCTACCTTGGCTTCTTCAGTCTTAACTGGGAGTGGACCCACTCACCAAGAGCTAATTTCACGGCAGTTGCCTCGGGGATCCAGGAAGCACATAGTTGAACTTTCCTTATGGTGCTAGTTTGAACACAAAATGCAAACAGGTGAACTGAAGTAAACAGTTCAAAGAAATAAGTAAATCTGGGAAAATGGTAATTTAATGTTATGGGCTGATTGTGTTCCTGCAACATTCCCATGTTGCAGTTTTAACTTCTAGTACCTCAGAACGTGACTGTATTTGGGGACAGGGCCTTGAAAGAGGTGATTAAGGTAAAATGAGGTCATTAGGGTGAGCTCTCATCCAATATGACCAGTGCCCTCATGAGAAGAGATTAGGACACAGACACACACAAAGGGAAGAGCATGTGAGGACAGGGAGAAGACGGCCGCCTGCAAGCCAAGGAGAGAGACCTCAGAAGGAACAACCCTGCAACACTTTGATCTTGGACTTGCAGCCTCCAGAATTCGAGAAGATAAATGCCTGTTGAAGCCATACTTTGTTATGGCAGCCCTAGCTGACGATATGTTTAGCAAACAGGCCATCTGGCCAATGTGTTTTCAGTGGCCAACTAATCCTCAGATGGGGGTCCCCCTCTGGCTGCCAGAGACACTGGGCTGCATCCATGGTCACAACCCCATGACAGCAGGGGTTCTGAGACTTACTCTGATTGGAGGGCTTTGGCCATGTGTGTCATGAGATACTACTCTACATTCATATTAAAATTCAGTCTATTTGTTTTTGGTTTGTACTTCTTGTTGTTGACCTTGACCTCCATGCCTGTCTCTGAGAAAGACATCCACTTGTTGGCTTGCAAAGGAGGCTCTTGTAACCCATGGACCGTAGTTGTGAAAACTGAAGCTTTTGTTTCACATGAGTCAGGCATTGCAGGAGGAAAGGAGAAAGCTTTTTCCCTCCAAAGGCAAAGCTGGAAAGGAGCAGGACATAACATTTATTCACTAAGTTAGAATGAAAATAGAAATTCATAAAGAATCATACCTCCGTGCCCTGCAGAAGATGAAGGTTTTCCTGAGTGGGAGGGCAGGAAGACAAAGGAGTAGAAGGAGAGAGGAGACCGGAGCCTCCTCAACTTTGAGCAGCATGTGGAAAGGTCTGGAGTCAACGTCAAGGAGAGCCAAATGCAGGCAGGTGGACACCCTTGGCCTGCAGCACCAAATGGCTCAGGGAGCTGTCTCAGAAATGTGGCCAGTCCAGGCAGATCAGTGTGTTACCTGTACTGAGCAGCACTGGCATTACTGTGCTTCTTATGCAAGCAGAGAAGCATCCTGCCAACAGCAACCTGCACAGGACCTGCCAATTGTCTGAGTGGCACCTCTCAGAGCCTTGGATTTTGGCCAGCTCATGCAATCTTTACTTTGGGGACAATGATTTTAATACCCCCAAAACAAGGGTGATGCCTTGAACACTCAGAGAAGGCAGAGGTATCTAAGAATGGAAGGTCCCAGAGCCTATATTTGTATAAGACTGAGTAGAGCCAGGTAGAAACTTCTACTCCATCACCTCCCACCACAGGCTGACAGCCTTAGATGTATGCACCAGGAACTACTTTAATGTCCTAACTGATGTAAGCTTAGTCTGGGCTCTGCCACCCCTTTCCCAACTTGGGGAGCAGATTCCCACATATGTGGACCAAAGATAGGGGAATCCTCAAATGCAGATGCGATCTGAATTGCTACTTTAGGAGCAGTGTAGGTTTGGGTGGCCAAAACAACTGTTATCTACTATACCATGTGTATCTTGTTGTTTCACTTTAGATTTTCATAGAAAAAATAACACTTTTTTTTCCCTCCCAAATTTACATATGCAGCCCAGAAGCTCTTGACCTTCCTGGAATCCTTGGTAAACAGTTGTAGTCAGTGCACAATAACTAGAGACCAAAGTGAGAGGCATCTCAATGATTAGACAACAAGGTCAGAAAGGGTCAGTCTTACAGAAATAATAGGAATTCATACAAAGAAATGGAATTAGCTATTTATGTAAATATTTCTGGCATGTCAACCTCATTAAACTGTATTTTACAAATGTGGCTAGGGAGACTAGTGTGTCTTTCACATTTCTTAAAAATACCAGGAGTATTTTTACCAGGAGTATACCCCAAATCTCATCAAGAAGACACTGATAAAATATATCATGGGTAGTGGCTGGAAGAGGGCATGAGAGGAGTCTTTTGGGTGCTGGTGATGTTCTGTTTCTTGATCTGGGTGTTAGTTATCAGATGCATTCAGTTTATGAAAAATCATCAGGCTGTACACTTATGATCTGTGTTCTTTTCAGTACATGTTTATATTTTGATTAAAAAAATTTAGAGAATGAGAGACAAAGAGACAGAGAAGAGAGAGATACCCTTGTAAATTAAGCTATGATCCAATGTCTAAGAATTTTGAAACAGCCCTCCAATGCTAGACGTCATTGGTCATTAGTAGGGAACACGAACATACAATAATTTGGTAGTAGGACAGTTTTAGGGTTTGTCCCAATCTTTGTATGGAAAAAACAGACTGGCAGATTGAGTGGTCTGCTTACAGAATGGGCTCTTCTATTACAAGCAAGGGGGATTCTTGCGGGCTCCTCACAAGCTGGGGGCATGTCCAGCTTCATCAGATGGGGTGCCGTGCTCCCCTGCTGGCCTTGGGGACTGTTTCCGGGCACTTTGATGCCAATGAGGGGCTGCGCCCAGTACAGGCCTCCATCCCCCAGCAGCATAAGCCCACAGTCTCTCACCCAAAACCCTTGGGGCCACCCAATATGTAAATGCAAATATTTTCAAATTTTAGAAAAAAACAGTGCATATATTAATATACATTGTGTATACAATATACATATCATATATTTATATATATCAATATTATGTATATACACATGTACATAGTGTATTAATTATATGATATCTCCGGTAAAGTCTGAGGAAACACTCTGAAAATAAACACATATTTCTGGAGTTCATGAATATTCACATAAAGTAAGATAAAAGGAGACTTTAAATACTTCACATCAGTTCAGGAAAGTTTGTTCCATAATAAATGCAAAAAATCATTTCTTAAAGATTTGGGGATTGCAGGTGGCAGATAAAAAATTCTAGACCCATATATACTCACCATTTTAAACTAGCAAATTAATATTCTGGGTTTATAATTTCTTATAACTGTTATAAATGTGAATACATTTCTTACAGTCTGATACTCATCCACACTTGCCCACAGGTAAATTGATAAAATAGCTGGAATTGGTAAACCCAAATAAACTGCTGGGCAGGTTGCCCCTCTCTAGTGAGTGGCCAACCTGGGAGAAATAGACCACAGCAGCCTGCCAGAACTTTCTCTTCCCACAAGGCAATCTTAATTTGGGGGCACCATGCCCTAGGCTAAGACTTTCCCTTTCACCCCTTTCTAGAAAAATCTCAAGAGATCTCAAAGGTCAAGTAAATATTTGCTGAAGGAAAAGTCATTCAATTCAGTAAATTTAATAAATATTTGAATCTACGCATTAGTACTATGTTATTGTAGCCTACACAATTTTGATCCTCAAGTTGAGAAAAGGTGGCCTAACATAGAGTCAATCTCAATTTTTCTAAAACTTTGATGGCTAGCATCAGGATTTTTAAAATAGCATTTAAAACTGGGAGCTTTCTGCACTTTTGTTTGGGGAGAGTTGGGGATCACATTTGGAGGGTCTTTGGAGGAAGGAAGGAAGGAAAGAAAGAAGGAAGGAAGGGAGGGAGGGAGGAAAAGAAATAAAATTTGCTGAAGGAAAAGTCATTCAATTCAGTAAATTTAATAAATATTTGAATCTACGCATTAGTACTATGTTATTGTAGCCTACACAATTTTGATCCTCAAGTTGAGAAAAGGTGGCCTAACATAGAGTCAATCTCAATTTTTCTAAAACTTTGATGGCTAGCATCAGGATTTTTAAAATAGCATTTAAAACTGGGAGCTTTCTGCACTTTTGTTTGGGGAGAGTTGGGGATCACATTTGGAGGGTCTTTGGAGGAAGGAAGGAAGGAAAGAAAGAAGGAAGGAAGGAAGGGAGGGAGGGAGGAAAAGAAATAACGTCCAGTTCCTGCTCAGGAATGGAGAGTCTGGAAAAGGTCCAGCTCAAGTGCTCTGTTTTCATTGTGTGCAGAATTGCATCTCTGCTGATTAACAGGCTGTCTGGAAGGAGTCCATGAAATGAAGAGCAGTTGTCTCTCTCTCTTCAGGCCATAGAAAAAAGAGGAGCCTGAAGAGGGGCCTGAGGAAGGGAACCCCACTGTGGAGGGTGGGCCAGACATCATAGCCACACAGCGTCCACTAGGGCTCAGGCTGGAGCTAGCAGAAGGGGCTCTGGAGAAAAGGCATGGTCTGAGAACTCAGTCAACAACGATGTCCTTTTTTAGATTGTTTCTCATTTTGGTTTTAGTCTCTTCCACTTAGTAATTCCCTTTAGCTATCTCTCTGCAAACCCTTGTTAAACATTTTGGAGGAGAGCGCTGAATCTGCAAACAGAATAAACACCACCAGAAAAGAAACTGCTGAGACTGAGCAGGGGGTGAGAGAGGGCCGGCAGCCACAACACGGCCCTTCCTATTTATTGACTGGAGCAGCAGCCAACAGTTTGCAGAGAATAATAAAAGGAAAGATAGACTCCTGTAAAAAAAAAAAAAAATCAATGAATAGTGACTCGGCGCTTATAAAAGTGTGGGTGACAGCACAGAAACCAAAGGGGTAGTGGGATCACAGCACAAGAGGCACAACCTCAATATTTTCCTGTTCCAAACTTGGAATCAGCCATTGCTTCAAGGAATTCTTTTTAGGGCAGATTGTGTTTGGAAACCATAATCTGGGTATGATGGGTGTGTGCTTGTTGCTACTGCACTGTCCCTGTTTCTAGGCATTTATAGTGGACAGAACTAAGATATATGCATTTTTAAACATAAAATATGTAAACAGTTCATTCTAATAAGTCTGTTTCAAATTCAGGATCAGAGAGTTTTATGTAACTCATTAATTTTTCACGTTTCTTCTTTGCCCCACACCAAAAAGTAATTTCCCCCAAACAAGAACTTTTGCTTTTTCTCAGACTATGCATACAACAGTATTACAATAATACCACCAATAAAAGCATAAAAATATGGTTGATAACAATTTAAATTGTTGTGTTGTTGCTTTGAAGTTCTTTTTATAGGTGATAGTCTATGAGGAATATACTGTTAAGTGTGTATGTGTGTGTGTGTTTAATTATTGTGTTTTAAAGTCAATTGGAATAGTTCTTCTCTGTATGGTTATGCCACCAACTCCACTTTTGTGGTATTGCTTTCTAACTTTAATTTTGTTTTTGTTTTATAATAATGTAAATTATTTTATATGGTTCCAAAAATCACATCTATAAAACAGGTTTTATGAGAAACCCACACACTATTTCTATCTTTACTACCCTGCTGCCTTCCTCCTTCTAGGAACCCATGTTTTTGAAGGATTTAATTTATCTTTTCATTAAAAAAATAGGTAAATATATGGATGAATTGTGGCATAAACTATTCATGTTTTTCTCCAACTGCTGTTTTCACTTAACAATATATACTGGAGTTCACTCTGAAGTACTTAATACCGTATGTATTCCTCATACCTTTTTAAAATTTGCATAGTATCCATTGTGTGGATGTACCATTTTAGTTCAATCATTTCATTATGATGGATGTTTTGGTTATGTTGGATGTTTCGCTATGATGGATGTTGTAACAAATAACTTCAGTGCTTCAATTAATAACTTCCTGTATACCTATTCTCATATTTTTGTCAGTGTTGGTCAGATTCTTAGAAGTGAGATTTTGCTAGTCAAAAAATAAATACATATGTAACTTTGTTAGATACTACCAAATTCTCCCTTGGGGTTTTTCCATTTTGTACTCCAATACACACATGCACACGCACACACGCAAAAAAAAAAAAAAAGTTAAAAAACATGCTCTATTTCTTCACAAGAGCCTCACTAATGGGCTGTGTTGTGAACTTTTTGGATTTTTGCCAATCTGATGGATGAGAAATAGTGTCTCAGTGATTCTTAATTTGCATTTCTCTTATTATGAGCAAGATTGTGAACGTTAAAAAAAAAAAAAAAAAAAAAAAAAAAAAAAAAAAAAAAGAGGCACAACCTCTGCCTGAGAGACACAGGACGGCAGCGTGAGACCCCCAGCAGAGACCAGACTGCACGGCCCCAAGACCAATTTCCAATCTTGCCTTCACCACCCGGTGGCTCTGGAACTTGGAAGAGTCCTTGAAAACTCTCTAACGCTGGTTCTTTATCTCATAAATAAGTCTACTTCTTCCTACTTCGTTGGATGCTTGTAAAAACTAAGATTGCCTATGTGAAGTTTTTAGCAGATATTCAATAAACGGTCATTGTGAGCATCGTTTATACACTAATTAAGATTTATCAGGGAAAATTGGAAATTGATGTATCCTTTAGAGTTTATTACATATAATCTGTTTGTGAATGATACCATTTTCATTACAGAGTATGGATTGAGTATTTAAAAATAATTCTGTTGTCCTGAGAAAGTCTCAGGAAAAAGAACATTTTGAAACCCAGCAGTATCCTGAAGATGTAAAAATCTGATGTGCCAAGTGTTGATGGCTATGTAACTATGTAGTGACTCCCAAACACTGGTTTTGACTATGAAATGAGGAGCAATTATGTTGGAAAGCGACTCAGCAACATAAGCCAGTATTTCCACCCCTAGATATATAGCTTCCAGGAACTCTCACCCCAGTGGCAAGACAGTTGTAGACAAATAACAGAATACTGTCCAGAAGTTAAAATAAATAAACCACAAGAAAAGCACATTGCAGGAGGATATGTACTGCAAAATACTACTTATAAAATGCTTATAAACATTCAAGACAATAATACATAGTTTAGAAAAATTAAATATTTATGTAATGTAGAAACTTATGTGTGATAATTATAAATATTGAAGTCAGGATGGTTGTCACTGCTGGGGAAGTAGGGGAATGTCACTGGTTGTTACACCTCTCGCTGTGTAACAGAGATGGAAAAAGATTACTGAAAGCAGCATGAATGCAATGACAGCCGGAAGGGGCTGCATCTCAGCAACTCCTCTGTTAGAAGGAGAGACTGGATAACAGCCCCAAGTCGGTTTTTGTTTCAATTTTTATTGAAAAGACAAGGAAATTACAGGAAAAGAACAGATGATTAATCAATAATACTAAGAACATACAGAAATTGGCTGTGTAACAATCTGCATCCAAGCATGCATGGTTCAAAATGGTTTAAACAATATACCAACAAAAGAGTCAGAAATCTAAGCTAAGTAACATGCAAGAGAAACAAAAAAACTATCATGAAAGTGCCTGACTTCTTGAGAAACTCACAGAAACAGCTTAAAGCAAAATGTGGAAAAACCCTCATGTACTAATTAATCAAGCAAAACGTCCTTGGAAATCTTAACTCACAAGTTTTCCCAACATCTAAGCCTTGTTGTATTAAAGGTTATTGCCCACAGAACAATCCTTGTTCTGTTTCAGTTCTCTTGTTCACATCAAAGGCTTTAAACCTGTGTGAGTTTCCTTTTCACAAAACCTTCCAATGAACCCATTATATTAACAACCATTGTATATAATCCCTTACCTAAACATTGATGAGAATTAATTCAGTGGGTTCTTGCCCCCTAGCTGTAAGCTCTTGCTTCCTGTCCGAGGACTTTTGTCCCATACATGCATTACCTGAAAACCCTATACTGAAAATCAACTGAGAATCAACATATACTTGATTAGAATTGATTTGGTGGGCTCTTGCCCTCTAACTGTAGGCTCTCACCTCCTATCCGAGGACTTTTGTCCCATAAATGCATTACCTAAAAACCCTATCCAATAATCAAATAGGAATCAAGATTTCTAACCCTCTACAACTGGTAAAGGCTACAGAGAGAGTTTCAAGAATATCTGTAATATTTTTTTCTACTAAAAGAAAAATGATCTAAGGCAAATACAGCAAAAAATTAAATTAAGCAAAAAGAAATGACAAAGCTTGTTATTGGGTATATTGTTTTTCGCTATATGAGTCTCTCTACTTTTCTGAATATTGCAATAGTTCACATTAAACAAAATCAGAACTTCAAGGTCCCTATAGGAAAATGGGGGCCACCTAAATCTAAATCTATTCACACACGCTCCAAAAACTAGGCAGATGAACTAGTAGGAGAGAAAACCATCCATGATCAATGCCCCCAGCAAAAGTAGAAAACAAAGAATATTAAAAGTCTCATGTATGCGGAAAATAAAAACCCAGAACCAATGGGACAGCTGCAGAGCGCATGTCAGAACAAAGAGTCAGTGGGTAGTACGTGGAAAAGAGGAGAATGCCGACAATATGATAGTCCACCTGGGAAAGCCAAGGAAATCAATGGCAAAGCCAGTGTAAACAAGAAGGGAATTCAGTAAGATAGTAGGATATAAAATAAACATTGAAAAATCAATAACTTTCATATATACAGTCAATAACCAGTGAGAAGGTGTGACGAATAAGAAAACATTGTTTTTGGTAGCAATAAAATAAAAATAAAATTCTTAGGAATAAACTGAGCAAAAATATTTGCAAAAGCTATATAAGGAAAACTTTCAGAACATGCCCCACAGACACAAAAGTAGACTTGAACAAAGAAAAAACCATTTCCGGGGCCGGCCTGGTGGCGCACTGCTACAGTGCACCGCTTGGGAGCACCGCGGCGCTCCCACCGAGGGTTCGGATCCCACATACAGACCGGTTCCCGCTCACTGGCTGAGCGAGGTGCGGGTGCAACACTGAGGGTTGCGATCCCGTTGCCGGTCCCGGTCCGGTATGGGCGCGACACTGAGGGTTGCGATCCGTTGCTGGACACGAAAAAAGACAAAAAGGAAAAAAAAAAAAAAAGAAAGAAAAAACCATTTCTCATTCTCATTTAGGATGACAACATCTGAAAGATGTCAATTCTTCACCAGTTCATACATAAATTTAAAGTGATCCCAATAAAAATAACAAGAATTGTTTATCTAGAGCTAGACAAGTTGATTCTCAAGTATGTATGAGAAGATAAACAAGCAAGAAAACCAGGAACCAGTTGGAAAGAAAAAAATCAACGAGGGGATCTTACCCAACAAGACAGTAAAATACAAGATAAAGCCTCTGTAATTAAAGAAGTGTCATATTAGCAGGAAAATAGAAATCTAACGAAATAAAACAGAAAATCCAGAAATAGTCTCAGGTACATGTGAAATTTTAGTATACGATGACAGTGTCATCTCAAATCACTGATGAGAAGATAAGGGGTAGAAATGGGGTGCGGGGTCTAGAGCATGGCTTGCTTTTTGCAGTCTTATAGAATACGATGCATGGGCCTCAATTAAATGTTTAGGACAAAAACAACTAGTGCAACATAAAAAGTTGAACATTTTATTTCACGCTCACTCACTACTAGCTCTTCTTCTTAATCCTAAAGCCATAACATTTCTCTACAAGAATCAGAATTCGCCCAATCACAATGAGCTTCCATAGTTAGAGAGCTCTGGCAAAGAGACCAGATGAGCCAATCATGTCGAATGAACTTTTGAACATCTGAGATTGCTCAGGGAGGACAGCCCAAGATCACTTTTATTGTGCAGTGCATGCTTGAGATTGCAAAACCCCAAGCTGAATGGCGTTCTTTGGAATTATGCAACGTGCAGCCCTGATGCAGGTATGTCTGGATTGGCAAGAACCCATCCCAGCTACTTGGAGAACTAGTAATAACACGTGCTGCACTATAGCAGCGTCTCTGGGCAGGAGAGGCATCATTCTGACTTTTCCTCACCCTGCTTGGTACTGGAAATCATACCCCAGACTCAGGCCTCCTTTAGTTAAACCTTTACTGTTATGGGCTATTTGCTTTAAAAAATTATTTAGGTGGCAAAGAGAAGGTCATACTTTCCCCAATTTAGCCATTTGCATCTCTGTGCTTAGAAGGATGATTTTTTTTCTTTTTAATATTCACTAAAGTCTCATTTAATGAAATGGGCAAGATGATCTCAGAAAATAAATTATTAATGAGATCTTTTTTTTCTAGAAGGAAATTAAATGAATAGCAAGTAGTCCTGCTATTAGGTTTTAAATAACTTTAATTTCTTAAAACTGACTGGAAAATGATCAGTGTTGCAATGTATAATTTCTGATAATAGTAATAATAATGATTTTATTTGCAATTGTATTATTCGGTGAGAAGGTTATCAAGCAATTTACCAGAGTGTGGGCTGAGGATTATAAAACTCCATTTACACACAAATGATAAAATGCGTTGCCATGGTGAAGGTGGTCAGAACAGGATAATGTTCTGGCTCATTTGAAATTTATTAAAGCAATGATTGTCTGATATAAAGAAAGCAACTTCATTCTCACCATCCGTGAACCTTCTGGAAAAAAATGCAAAGAAGAGCTGAAAACTAAAAATTCTAAATCACTCTTTCTCAAACTTGCATGTTGACATGACCTGGAAAAAAGTCCCATCCCCACAGATTCTGGTTTAATCAGTGTGGGGTGCAGCCTGGAAACTGGCATTCTTAAAGCTCCCTGGGTGATTCTAACAAGGTGCAACTTGGAGAAACTTATTCTAGATAGTGACACATCCTTCTATCCAAAGACTACAGTAAAAGTGAAGTGTTTATCACAGATTTGTGACTCGACATTAATGAAGGCTTTCTTATAGAGGTAATTGTATCGGTGTGTCTAAAGACGAGTGAAGAAATAGAAATATAGGAAGAAATGTAGAAATAGAACATTTAATAGAATAATGGATAATATAACTTATCTATTAATAAAATAGTATTATATTATGTTTTAACTATTATATCAATTAATATAACACATTGATATAATGTAATAATAGAAATATAAAAATATAGAAGGAAATATAATCCCGGAGTTTATAAAGATTTACATTCAAATAAACTTAATCAAAGACATATAGGTACACAATGAAAAATAAATTTTGTTTCCAGAGAATGTTCAGTACTTATACATTTTGAGGAAAACCAATTGCCCTCACCTATAAAATCAGGCTGAAGCCAGGTAATACAGGTGGCTTTGATGCCAGTGGAGGCAACAAATTTGGTTTCCATTCAAATCTAAATTATTTAGCTTCATTGCATTTCATGGAGTCAAACTATTTTATAGATGTTAGTAAAAGATCCCAGAAATGCATGGATTTAATCACAAAGGACATCAGATTTAAATCAGGTATCTCCAGTGAGAAAACAGCTCACTGGTGTCAGACTCCTTATATCCATCCATACAGTATTTCTTGAACCCTTACTACTTGTCAAGTCATGAGCTTTGTGAAAATGGAGGAAAGAGGACTCCAACTGTATCTGTAAACTTTTATTACTTAAAAAGGATCAGAATCAAATATCAGAAAATTATAACATCACTTCAGTATGGCTGATGAATACATTATGTGTGTTATATTATACTTTATGCTTTTCTTATATGTTTGAAATATTTTAAAGAAAAGTTGAATTCAACATGGACTCTAAATTGAAGAAGTCTACAACCAAAAAGATAAAACAAATGAGCTCATGAACAACAGTAGTATAAGCTTGAAGGTAATAGCATGTCACAGTGGCTTCTCATCCTTTTAACAGTGCAAAGCAGGTATTGAGTGGGCGGTTTTCTACTTGGTGGTCTAGGACCCAGATTCCGTCATCTCATGGTTCTGCCATTTCCTACAGCTCTTGGTCCATCACCGGGTCCTCAGCATCCAGCTGGCACACTGTGGAACCCAGTGGAAGATTGACTAGAAGGTTTTTTTATAAGCCAGACTTAGGACTCGCCAACATTGTTTCTGCCCACATTCTATGGCCTAGAACCCAGTCACGTGGCCACCCCTCAGTAGAGAGGGGGAAATATGGCCTAGCTCTTTGTGGAGGAGGAACAGGAGACGCTTTGGTGAGCATCTAGCCAGGCTGTCGGTGATCGCATCAGAGAGGGCAGGTGCTGAGGCAGATCAGAGGAAAGAAACACCACTTTGGGCAGAAGGGATTAGGGAAAGCTTGACAGGAAAGCGGCACCTGAATTAGAAGCTGAGAGACTTGTAGGATGTGGAAGTGCAGAGACCAAATTTATTTGGGGTGGAGAATATAGAGCCCACGCAAGGAACAGAGAAGAGAGATAGAGAAGGACAGACAGGCAGGGCTGCCATGCGGCTGGCAGGTACAGGAAGGCTGCGCAAGTCACTCCGAGAATAAAATACCTCTGAACAAGCTGTAAAAAGACACTGTCTTGGCCTCTAAGTGTCCACATGCCATCCCAGCTGTCATCTGGGCTACCTGGACTTTCCCACTGCCCGGTAACCAGAGAGAAGCCCCTAACACAGCTGGCTCCTGCAGGACCTGTTTTGACTGTTGGTGCTCAGATTTTACTGGCTGTTACATAATTTGAACATCATCTCTGAATGCAGGATTATGAGAGGGACTAATGGCAGTATTTGGAGAGGTGAGCTGGAGCTGGCTTAGGGGTGTCCTCAAATGCCACATCATGAAGTGTGGGTTTCACTCACTAAGAGGGAGGAGAGTGTTCATCACAGATCTTTTTTGAGTAGGCAAGTAATATGATCAGAGCTCTGTTTAGAAAGATGATTCTGACAGCAGCTAATTTCGGATGATCTGAAGAGAGAAAGGCGAAGAAAAGATGAAATGATCTTTGTAAATGAATGACACTGGGTTATTTAAACAGCAGAGAGGCTACAGCAAATTAGTCACTACAGTTACTAAGACAAGGGAAATATTGCCTTCCAACCAGATCCGACCTGACCTTGTTACTTTGATCCAATTATCAGTGTTTCTAACTGTAATTGCTACTTCTGTACCTATATGCGTGGAGGTATTGTTCTGACAGGTGTCGAAGGACTGTAGTGTCAGGATTTGCAGAGCATCATTGGATAACCATCCTCCATAGGCTCCCTTAATTATCTCTGTAAAGTTCCCATCCTCGTATTTTCCACTGCTCCACCCTATTACATGCACGCATGTACACACATAAGCAAGTGCAAACATGCACATGCAGAGACACTCATACACACATGAGCAAGTTCGCACACATGGACAAGTGCACAGCTACACACATAAACAAGTACACACACACATCAAGTGTGTAAACACACCTACACACACACCAGGATATTGGCACCTATGAGGGAATCCTGAACCCGCCCCAGCATGTTAATAAGAATCTACTTGCTTGCTTCATCTTTGCTAGCCCCTTATCCTAGATGGACATGATTTTCATCAGACTGCTCATCTTTGATTTAAAAATCAAAGCCTGATTATTCTTATCATGTAAGTACACAGTACTTCCTACTGAGGCCACATGAGTCCATTCCACTTACCCCAGACTGAACCCTTCTCCCTGCTCTTGAGATGAGTGGTGTTTTCTGTGCCACTGCTTGGGCTCCATCTCCACTACCATCCTGTCCTAAGTGCAGATGCGTCTGTCCCTGTGGAATTGGAGTGCACCACCACGTCTGCTCGTGGTATGGTCACTAACCTGGAAGCTTTCCAAACTCTTATCAGTTTTTTTTTTTTTTTCCTTTTTGTCTTTTTTTTCATGTCTGGCAACGGACCGCAACCCTCAGCGTCGCGCCCGCACCAGACAGGACGGCAACGGGATGCAACCCCCAGCGCCGCGCCCACACCCTGCCCAGCCAGCGAGCGGGAACCGGTCTATACGTGGGATCCGAACCCTCGGCGGGAGTGCCGCCGCACTCCCAAGCAGCGCACTGCAGCAGTGCGCCACCAGGCCGGCCCCTTTTTTTTTTTTTTTTTTTTTCCCAAACTCTTATCAGTTTTATGGAGGTTTCGTTGCAAAGTTGTTATTGGTTAAATCATTGGCTATTGGTGATTAACTCAAACTCCAGCTCCTCTCCCCTCCCTAGAGGTCCAGGGGAGGGGCTGAAATTTCCAACCCTCTAATCATGCCTTAGTCTTTCTGGCGGCCAGCCCCAATCCTGAAGCAATCTTGAGCCCCTAAGAGTAAACTTGTTGGAACAAGACACTTCTATCACCCAGGAAATCCCAAGAAATTTAGGAGCTGTGTGCCAGGAACTGGGGACAAAAACCAAATACATATTTATTACATTAACTCTCCTAATATCAATTAGTGCCAGTAAATTATCTCTTCTTTTTTGTTTATAAATGTGAACTGAAGTCATAACTGTGCCAATTTTGACAAAATCTACCCCTGGATATAATAGTTCTGTATTATCAGGGTCCAGTGAGAAAATCAGAAACCAACCACATTAGGCTTTCTAAGTAGAGGGGATTTAATACCGGAAATCAGTTATACAGGTGTTGGAAGGTTGAAGCAACTCAGATATTAGTAACTGCAGGAAGCAGTTCCCACCCTAGGGCTGAAAGAACAAAAATGAAGAATACCAAAACCTAGCAGTTCAAAGGGTGGTTGGTTAGATTTCTGCTTGGATTGGCTGGTGCTTAGATTTCTGAGGGGGCACCACACAGCTGCTACAAAAACGATTGAATTGTGGGCACCATGCAGCAGGCTCTGGAAATTCTGGAAGAAGCTGGGGGTCTGGCATGTACAGTTGGTGGGTTGCTAACAGGAGCTAGAAACAGGAAGTCTCCCCTCCTCCCACTTTTCCATCTCTCTGTGGAGCTTCACTTGGTGACATGTCACCATGTAACAGGACCCCAGAACACAACAGAGTCCAAAACATCCAGTTTGCACTGTCCCAGACCTGACATCAAAGAGTAGAGCACTGTAGGGTGGGTTTGGGGCCAAGAGACAATAAGTTAACAGTCAGCACAAACACTTCATGCCACATGAATATCCAGTGTATATCACCACATATGCTGAGGCTCAACTCAAGGCAATTGACTTGAATGATCATATTGTAAATGTCAGGAGGGAAGAACCCCAGAGGGTAATGGCCAACACACCTTTTAGTATTTACAATTAGACCTCCCAGCCTTAGTTTTCAGTTTTACTATTATGATTTTTCTTAACCTATAGTAGAAACCAATTTGCATATAAATCTGTGTTTGAATTCACATTTTCTTATGTCCTTGTTAATGATGGCAATGCAAAATTATTTCAAGCTAATGAAGCTAAATATGCAATTTGCAACACTGAATATATTCAGGGAAAAGATGTAATTTCAGTTACTATATTAAAATATTAGACATAGTGCTATTTCTGGTCTAATCCTTTGTTTTAGAAATGTACAAACATTTCTACAGCAACCCTTTGTTTCAAAGACCATTCTGATGCAAAGATTTTGAAGCATGTAAAAACCCGTAATATATCTATATTCAGTCTTTCAAAAGAGCTCATGTCTGTGACTCAAAAACGAAAAACATATGATAAATATTTGTCTGAACTGGAAAAAAGAGACTGAGTCCAAGAGTCCTGAGTCTGGTGACTTTTGCTTTGATTCACCCACCAGGGCCTCTCAAATCTGTTCTTATTTCAGTGCCTCGACTCCATGGAAAGAAAGTTACTTAACCATAAAATGTCAGATCTTATGGCTCCAGGATTCTCTAGATTTGATAAGAAATGAGATGTCTCTGGGCTTGAATCCACCCAGCTGATCTTTATATTTCACTTCTACAGCACCATAATGCATCTAAATACTTTAATTCCAGGACTTATAGTTAGTTCCTAGAGATTTAGAGGTCATGAAAGAGAGAAAATTTCATAAATTTTCCTCCACCTAAAAGCTTTATAAATCATAGCATCTGGTTTTGGAAACCAGTGTTAACAGCCGTCCTGATGGGTATGCATTTTAAAAGCCTTCCTGACAGCTGTCAGTAACTCAGGAAAATGAGCATATAAAAGGAAGAAAACCCCAAAATGGTCAGAGATAGCTCAGAAAGAATGACAGTAAATTAGCAATGCAAATACACATTGTCCTTCAAAATAATCACCACGGAAGAGACGCACACATTTTGCAAGTGTTTGGGAGACCATTCTGAATCTTTTTTTTGAACCACTGTAAGAGACCCACAAAAAAAAAAAAAATCAGTTTAATCACTTTCTTGTCAATCTTGTTTTTTGTAATCAAAAAGCATTTGCACAGTTCAGTGTGTTACCAGATTTGGTTCCATGTGATTTGGGGATGTTTTCAATTTTTAATAGCTATCTTAAAAGACAAATATTACATGTCTATTGAGAATGCTCCGTAAAAATGAGCTTCTTTACTGAAAACAATTCTAAAATAAAAGTTCCAAGATATTTTGCATCTTGGGTATAATACAAGTGTTAGCTCCCGGTGTTAGCACATTAAAAGAAAAAAGCCATTGAAATGTTCAGATTCTGGTATTTTGGTACAAAATTGGTCACAACATTTTACGTACCACATACCTTACTGAGCCTTTAAAGGCAAAAACACTTCAACAATCTGTCAAAGGATTTAGCTTTCATGACTTAATTACAATTTTCATTTAAATGAGGTGTTCCTCCAGGATGAGATTTCCAGTGATTTTCATCCCATCCAGTTACACTCCAGAAGATTCATAATGAATAAAGTCTTACGGACTTTGAAAAACGTTACGTTGTTGTTAAATGAAGACTGGAACGTAATCAAAGATAGCAATGGAATAATTTCCCAGCAAGGCAAGTGACCACAAAGAAGTCAATGGAGCAGCGGAGGGAAACTGCTTCCTAAAAATAAACAAAGGATCGGCTGGTGATAGCATATGCGCTGTCCTCTGCAGTAGTAGGCTTGGACTGCCATAACAAAATACCACCGCATGCAAGTCTGAAGCAGCAGAAATTTATTTTCTCACAGTTCTGGAGTCTGGAAAGCTCAAGATCAAGGTTCAGGCAGGGTTCAGTTTCTGGTGAGGGCTCTCTTTCCAGCCTGCTGATGACCACTTTGTCCTCTCTCTGCCTTTCCTCTGAGCATGTATGAAGAGAAGCTTCCTCTTCTTATAAGGGCACCAGCCCTATTAGATTAGGGCCCCATTCTTATGGTTTCATTTACCTTTATCACCTCATCTCCTGTCTCCAAATATAATCACATTGAGGGTTAGAGTTTCAATATATGAATTGTGGGGTTGGGGGGGACACAAACATTCAGACTGCTGGACACTGTGTTCCCAGCTTCCTGGCATCATCTCCTTGGCAGCCAAACTAACCCCCACTCCCCTCACCCAAGGGAGTGACACTCAACCTCATTCCAGCTTCATGTCTCCCTGATGCTCCTTCTGTTATATTGCAAAAGTCAATTTTGCAATGATTTTGGAAATCATTGACAGGAAATATCCTTAGCTATCTGGCTCCTCCAGGTCCCATCAGAGTTGAAGACTCAGCTTAATCCTTGCTGACATTCTCCATCCCCCATCTCCCATAGACATTTGTCTTTTTTCTTTTTTTTGGCTGTTCATCGTCTAACCCCCTTCCCGCAGATGAGGTATCTCCCATTGTAAGACTCTTGGTGGTTGGTTGGTAAGATGCCATTTCACCATGGAAACCCAAAGTTTGGACAGCTGTTTCCCCAGTCCTGGCAGTTGTAGCTTGGGCATGGGACTAGGTCTCAGCCAATTCGATGCTCCCACCAGGATTTTGCTCTGGAATAAGTGATACAAAGAATCAGGAGGCCTGAAGAGGTCTCCCCAGTGGTGCTGTCAGCAGCAGCCTGAAAACGGTCTCTAGCTTCCCAAGACTACAGCCAAGAGCTATTCTTAGCAGAAGCAGCAAAGGTGCCCCAGCCACCCTCTCCCTGGGGCAGGTGCTAGGGCTCTGAACCCCTGGTCTCCTTTGTCTATTGCATGATTTCTGTTTTCTCCAGCCCCCCATCTTTTCTGTGAGCTATCTAATATCCTTCTAATAAGTTGCATTTCTGCTTAAACTAACCAGAGGTGACCTTTGTCTGCAACTAAGAAGCCTCAATAGCACACCACCTCTGGCTCTGATAGTTGGCATGAAAGTGAAATTCTAAGCCAGAAGAATAATTGAGAAACGAGCACAACAGTAATCACTGAGTAAGAAAGCTGGACACAAACTTGGTTTGGAACCAATCAAAATAGAAATGCAAAATAATCCACAAGCAATTCTTTTTCTTTTGTCCCTGAGGCTTTGTGAAGTTTGTGTGGCTTTTCAACAGTTTTTCAATGGCAGACTTAAAATACTCCCTGAATCTGAATCTCCTTGGTTAAGAAAGGAATACCTTTTTGATTTGCTTGGCTAGTTCTGTAAGCCAACTCTCTGCAATGTCTCACAAAAGCTAAGCAAATTTAAAACTTTTACAGATTGCTTCTAGAGTGCAAAACTCAGCCAAGTTTGGAGAAGTAATTTATTCACAGCCTGATGTGTTCCATCAAATACAAGCCCAGGGGTCTAATTCATACAGAGTATGTCAGGGACAAGTGGGCTTTGGTGGATTCCAAAAAACAAAGACATTTTGGGAACAATTTTAGGGGAACATTCAGAACTTTCTAGCACCATGCGGCTTATTTTGCTGCTATATCGAATTTCAGCTATCCTAATTTTGAGAGTTTTACAACACCTGCTGGTGAAGCTGTCCAACTTTCTCTTACTGAATTGATAAGTAGGTAAGAGATAATGTGCACTGAGAGTTGGGTAATCGGGAAACTCAAGGGAAAAAAAGATGTATTGCTGTTTCTCTCAGAGATAAGCACACACAAAACAGCATGAGACGTCAACATTTTCAAACTAATTAAAACTACTTGGGCCTCACCTCATTAGATTGATTTCATCTGAGCTAACCATATGCAGAGACTCCTACAATCAGCACAATTAAAACAATACAGGATATGAGGCTGATGTAATCGCCAACTCAGTGATGGGCCTCTCTTTGTCTAGTAAAAACTCACAAATAGTGGTAAAGCACATTCATGTATTTCCTGCCCAACTTAAAAGCTGATTAGAATAAGGAGTTAGACCCAAAGGTAAATATAAAAAGAATTACTTTGCAGGCAGTGAACTGATTTCAGTGGATAAACTGATACTGACTACCTTGATTATAAATATAAATGATTAAATCAGAATCCTGTTTCCAGGGGCCAGCCTGGTGGCGCACTGCTACAGTGCACCGCTTGGGAAGCGCGGCGGCGCTCCCGCCGAGGGTTCGGATCCCACATACAGACCGGCCGCTCACTGGCTGAGCGAGGAGCGGGGGCAACACTGAGGGTTGCGATCCGTTGCCAGACACGAAAAAAGACAAAAAAAAAAAAAAAAAAAGAATCCTGTTTCCAACTACTCAGGTTTTCACCACTTCCTTTTGGTCATGGTTTTATTTTTCATTTATTTTGTATAATAACAATTAAAAAATAGTAAGCTTCTCAGGGGGATTTCTGGATGCCAATAGTAAATTGGGTATTTGATATTGGGTATGTGATATAACTGATTTTTCTTTGAAATTTCTTCTCTTCTTAGTCTCTTATTTCTAATGCCTGAAATGAAATTCCCCATTAAGCAACCAGAAGACAATCACAACTGTCAGGCTCTGCTCTTAATTGTAACTTTGTTCTGGTTTCTTCCCACAGGGTGGGTATTTGACACAGCAGGAAGCACATAATGAGATCCTGGCAGAGACAGGACTGTGCCTCAGAATCAAGGTGTCTGGTGCTTGTCCGAATTTGCCCTCGCTGGTAGGAAGGGTACACGACTGGGTGGCAGCATCACTGTGAACATGGGGAGGAAAGATTTCATGGGACACTGGTGAGGGGAAGGGAACAGGGACATCTCAAGGAAGGACAGAGAACCAGGGAACAAGCCCAACCAGGGCTGTAGAAGATTCAACCCTGGTTCCAGGCCAGCACCCAGAGGGATAGAACCAGAGGGATAGAGGGATAGACCAGCCTAGAGATAGAAGTGGGGCAAGGTGGGAGCAAGGGAATTTAGGAGGAGGTCACAGCGTTGGAAGTAAAAAGCAGAAATGAGATCAAGCACAGTCCACGTCATTGCAAGAATTCTGTCTATAAGTCTAAGGTGAAAAAGAGGCAAGGCTAAGACCTGATAGTGCTTCTGGAGGAGACCAAGATGAACCCCAGTCCCCTGTTTATTGGACACAGGGCAAGGTGGGACACCACTTTCAAGCCAAGCCAGCCCTAGAACCTTGGAGAAGACCCACCAACTCTGGACACTCAACCCTACAGGGCCTGGGGATGGTCTGGCCTAGACAGAAGTTGTATGAGGAGGGAAAGGATGATCTGAAACATGACAGCTTTATGGAAACTTTGCCTTATAGCTCAGCACTGCAGGAAGAAAATAGTTTCAACAAGCAAGAGCTACTGTTGTATACTGACATTCTAGGTACTAGGTGTTGGGGCTTATTCATTTGCTTTGTCTTTTTGCTAGCAAGAACATAACAATCCATTAGGTAGGATTCTTCATGGCAATGAACAGAAATCAAATCTGGCAAACTTAAGCAGAAAGAGTAATTTATTAAAAGGGTATTAAGTAGCTCATGGAATCAACAGGGGATCTGGAGAGCCAGACTAGGAGCAGTTCCAAAATCCCACAGCAGAACTGGCTCCCAACTCCAACTTAGCAGTCTCCCCCATCTACACCTCCTCCCCCCAGTGGCAAATACTGCAGGTTGCATTGCTACCACAGCAGCCAGCAATGCCACCAGCCCTGCAACCACCAGCAATGCCACCAGCCCTGCAACCACCTCTGCACTGGAGACACAGTCGTGCTACAGCTGCTTTTACCACCGAAGAATTCTCTGCAGTCTTTTCTTCTTGAATCCTCAGCTCCTGGTTCAAAGCCAAGAGCAACTTGGAAGGTTGGCAAAGCCTAGGCAGGCGGGAAAGTGAGTACCTGGCAATTTTAGCTCCCATAATAGTAGGTGAACTCTGACTCCCACCAAGACTCTCCTAAGCCAGAGAGTTCTCCACACTGGAGACATTGGAACAGGACCCAATTGATGGCAACCGAAGAGGATGACTGACATCTATGACATCAGTTAGAGTGGAACGAGACCCCCAGAAGAGCTGACAGTGCTGGTCTCAGGCTCATCTGGCCTTGCTCCTCTGGTTTCTTGGTTGTCCCCACGCTGGCTGCCTACAAGCTTCTCAGTGTCCACAGCCTCCCTTTTGCTGCCCCAACCTCTAGAATCTGGCTTTGTCTTACTTTCCTGGTTGCTCAAAACATTTATGACTCAAATTCTGGCCTGTCATGCTGCCTGATGGTCCCACTCCTGCAAATGATCCTGACATCACTTCTGGATGATGCCTATGTGGACTGTTTGGTTAGTTCAGTTGGCTAGAGCACAGCCTTGTAACACCAACATCACGGGTTTGGATCCCTGTACCAGCCAGCCACCAAAAAAAAAAAGAAAAAAAGTGTAAATTCTGAATGATGCCTAGGTAGTCCTCAGTGATAATGCTGTTTCTTAGGGCCGTGGCTCTGTAAAGTCACATTATAATAAGATCTTAGAGGTGATTGAATCCCCATGGATGTTGCTACAGTATACGTGATTCGTGCCAAACCCTGCATCTCAGTGGGTTGCATTAGGCCGGCTATACTGCATCATGAAAGAGACACTTTTGCGTTATTTGCCATAACAGGCTCCTCAACCAGTCATTCCTCTGGAGCATATCTGAATTTTCAATAACTAAGTTCAGATACTACTTTAAAATACTAATCTCCTGAGCACACTTTTACAATAATTGCCATAAATCTGAGAAGAAGTTTGAGGGAATTAAAAATGGCCACATCAGCACATCTGCAATAAAGTCCTATGTTCCCTGGTACGGAGCCTTATCTGCCTTGTGGTTAAATTTCTTCAACCATGAGGTACTGTGCAAATGCTAATGACATGCCTCATAACATGGTTAAAAGAGATTACTCAAGAATGGTTAAAAGCCCTTTTTGCAAAACAAAATGCTGAGTAATGATCTGGGAAGCATGTTACCATGCAGAAGGCAGATGAAAGAGTAATCGCATTAGGATACGTGGTGTTCTTTTTATCACGGATCAAATACAGTATCTCACATACAATGTAGAAGTTTCCATTCTGAAGCCACCCGAGGTGAGCAAGGAGCTGGATTCCTGACCCCATCCCAAATGTAAATTGACAGATAATTTTTAAGAAATGTATAAGCACTGTCACATAATGCTGGCAGGAGCTTAATGCGATATATTTCTGGATAGCAACTGGAAAATATATAGGAAACACTTAAATATGAAAGTTCCTGGGCCGGCCCGGTGGCGCACTGCGCTAGTGCGCCGCTTGGGAAGCGCGGCGGTGCTCCCGCCGAGGGTTCAGATCCCACATACAGACCGGTTCCCGCTCACTGGCTGAGCGAGGCGCGGGGGCAACACCGAGGGTTGCGATCCCGTTGCCGGTCCCGGTCCAGTACGGGGGTGACACTGAGGGTTGCGATCCATTGCCAGACACGGAAAAAGACAAAAAAAAAAAAAAAAAAAAAAAAAAAAA
>NW_007732079.1:57117-59565 GCF_000696425.1 Galeopterus variegatus | reverse complement strand
GAAAAAAAAAAAAAAAAAAAAAAAAAAAAAAAAAGAAAGTTCCTTAGATTCAGCAATTCCAGTTCTGTAATTTACCTATTTTTTTTAAAAAAAGGTCATGGATTTGCATAAAGGCTTATACCTAGGAATGTTTATACATATAAAAGGACAAGTTTGGTAACAATTAAATATCTAACAATGAGGAAAAATAAAACAAATAAGCTTTGCAACCATTGAAAATGATGCTGTAATGGCACAAAGATAGGTGAATAAATCAACAGAACAGAAAAAATGGGTCCAGAAATAGACCCGCACATATACAGGTACTTGATTTACAATAGAGGTGTCAATGAAATGCAGTAAGGAAAAAATTATCTTTGGGCCGGCCCGGTGGCGCACTGGATAGTGCGCCGCTTGGGAAGCGCGGCAGCGCTNAACACTGAGGGTTGCAATCCGTTGCCGGACACAGAAAAAAAAAAGACAAAAGACAAAAAAAAAAAAAAAATTATCTTTTTAGTAAATGGTGCTGGAGCAATTGGATATTGTATGGAAAAATGAACTTTGACCTCTAGCTCATACCATACACAAAAATCAATTTTTTATAAAAATTTCATCATAGACCTAAATGTAAAAGGTAAAACTACCAGGGTTCTAGAAAACATATATATATATACACACACACACATATATATGGACAGCTTATGACCTGGGGGTGGGTAAAACTTTCTTAAGCAGGACACTAACAGCTTTAAATGCAAAAGAAGAAGAATTGATAAATTGGACTTTACTAAAGTTAAAAACTTCTGTTCATCAAAAGGCATCACTTCACAAAAATGGCTCTTCACAGAAGAGGATATCCAAACAGCCATGAAAAGAATTCGACATCATTACCAGTCAGGTATATACACAAGAAAACCGCAATGATACCACCACATACTCACCCAAATGGCTACAATTAAAAAGACTGAGAACACCAAATGTTGGTGAGTTTGCAGGACAATTGTAACTCTCATACATCACTAGTGGAAGTGTCAATGGCTTCAGCCACCTTGGAAAGTGATTTAGCTACTAAAACTGAACATACACCTACCCTGTGATGTGTTCCTAGGTACCCAAGAGAAATGAAAATGTATGTCCACAAAAAGACTTATGCAAGAATGTTCACAATAGTTTTACTAATAATAGCTAACATAGAATGCAAATAATCCAAGTAGCTGTCAACAGAAGAGTGAATAAAGAAATTGTGGATAGCCAGACAAGCAATGGAGCACACCAAACCCACAGGGGTTAAGAAAGTTCTTGAGGAGGTAGACCAGAGCACCAAAATGCTTACCACCAATCTCCACTCCCTGGAAGAGAAACCTCAAAGCAATTAATTTGAGACAAAACAGAGAACATATGCCAAATCCCCTCAGAGAAAAAAAGGCATTATATATCAGTCCCCAAAAGTGAGCAAGTCTGAGAAAAATGTCTGTCGTGTTGTCTTTCTCAACAATTTGATAGCAGTATCTCCCCATTCATCTGGAAGAATGTTACATACAAATATGATGACTCGTTTGATTATGCTGTAGAAATATGTTCTCAATTCTTTGTATTCAATAAACCTTATTCCTTAAAAAAAAAGAGAGAAATCAATTGTGGTATATTTATAGAGTAGAATACTATACAGAAATAACAAGGAATGAATCATTGATGCATGCAATAACATGGGAGAATCTTTTTTAAAAATTATCTTGAGTGAAGAAAGGCAGATCCAAAAGAATACCTTAAAAAAAAAAAAGATTCTATTTATACCAAGTTTAAGAAGAGGTGAAAATAATCTATGGGGAATAAAGTCAGAATAGATGTACCTATGGGGAGATGTTGAATGAGAAGGAGCCCAAAGGAATCCGTGGGTTATGGAATGTTCTACATACTTATTAGGGTGGGGCTACCAGATGTACACATTTGTAAACATTTATTGAGATGTACATTTAAAATATGTACAGTTTTCTGTATGTAAATTATACCTTAAAATATTTTTAAGAAATTATGTGAAAGAATATTTAATTACATGGGAAAATGTTAACATTATTATTAAGAAAAAACGTTTTATTCATTAATTTTATTCAACAGACATTTATTGGGTACCTAGTAAATGCCAGACATTACCCTAGGACATAGAGATTAATAGTGAACAAAATTTAAAATGTCTCTGTCCCTGGGTTGCCTACGTTCTAGAGTGGAATTCATTACACAGTAAGTACATACATACAGTACAGTGCATGTACTAGTGTGTGAGTGCATGCGCCCATGTGTGTTTGTGTATACACGCCCTTTGTCAATATGTTTAAATAAGCACAAAAAAAGAGAATGAAAGTTTTTAACATGTCGTCTGTTTGAGAGATTACAAGTAATTGTTATCTTCTCTGTGCTTAAAGTTTAACCAGTAACTTTGTGTAAAATACATTAAAGTATAGGGAAACAAAA
>NW_007732079.1:55013-56142 GCF_000696425.1 Galeopterus variegatus | reverse complement strand
CTGTGCTTAAAGTTTAACCAGTAACTTTGTGTAAAATACATTAAAGTATAGGGAAACAAAAAAAATTGTAATTGACATCATGAAGGAGTCTCTGTAGAGATTATTCTTAAGCCAGGATTTTTCACCTGAATATTAGGTCAAAGTCATTAAATCAGAGCCAGAAAAGTGTATGAACTACAGTAGAATGTTTGTCCAGTCTGCTAAGATATACCCTCACTTCTGTTGTTGACTTGTAAAATACCTTAAAATCTCACAACTTAATTTCTCGTCTATAAAATGGAAGGAATAATCTCTATATTAGAGATCTGCCACAGTTTTCCATGTGTCACTCACTGACCTAAATCATATTCTGATTTCAAAAGATCCCTAGTAGGGCATGCATCCAGGTGCCCAATTGACCACAGTTTATTTTTTGATTAAAATCCCTCCTATGATACATCGCTGATTGCCAAACTCTATGTTAGGGAAAGGTTATTATGTGCAAATATATTTGAAATGGGATTTAGAACATTTAGAAATCTGCATTCTATGATTAATCGTATAATTAAATACAGAACAATTAAGCAAGAAGTTAACTCTGGCGTGTTTTAGATCTTGCTGTATGTGCACCATCATTTCTCTATAACCCAACACATCACAGCATTCAGCTGTGTGAATCTTCTTCACATTGTAAGCCCTTTCTTAAAGAGCAAATAATTTCCTCCACAAAAGTACTCCAGGTAGTGCTTAATTAATTGTAAAGTATATAGATATAGACATAGATATATGAGACTGGGACATGAGATGCCCTAATATTCGGTCAAACGTTAATCTGGGTGTGTCCGTGAGGATGTTTCTGTATGACACTAATATTTGAATCAGTAGATTGCCCCTCCTAATGTTGGGGGTACTCACCCAATCTGTTTAAGGCCTGAACAGAACTGAATAAGAGAAAATTCCTTCTACCTGACTGCCTTCGAGCAGGGACCTCAGTTATTTTTTCTTGGCTTTAGACTCAAACTGAAACATGGGCTCTTCCTGTGTCTCAAATCTGCCAGCTTTCATACTGAAACTACACCACCGGCTCTCCTGGGCTCCAGCTCACTGACTGCAGATTTGAGGACTTGTCTGCCTCCATAATCCCATGGGC
>NW_007732079.1:50739-54995 GCF_000696425.1 Galeopterus variegatus | reverse complement strand
CTCTTTGCTTCTAGACCTTTAACTAGACTCAAGTCCCATCAGGCTTCTAAAGGTGAGGTACAACGTGTGACCCATGACAAGGTGTGCTACACTCCAAAAGAACTACTTAACTTTTCTAATTCACACAAACAGAAATCTGGGGAACATGTGTGGGAACAGATACTTAGGGTGTGGATAATGATGGAAGGTACATAAAGTTGGATCAGGCCAAATTTATTGATAAGGACTCACTCAGCAGAGATTCTGCATGTAATATTGCAGCTCAGNCTGTGCTTAAAGTTTAACCAGTAACTTTGTGTAAAATACATTAAAGTATAGGGAAACAAAAGAAAAAATTGTAATTGACATCATGAAAGAGTCTCTGTAGAGATTATTCTTAAGCCAGGATTTTTCACCTGAATATTAGGTCAAAGTCATTAAATCAGAGCCAGAAAAGTGTATGAACTACAGGGGAATGTTTGTCCAGTCTGCTAAGATATATCCTCACTTCTGTCGTTGACTTGTAAAATACCTTACAATCTCACAACTTAATTTCTCATCTATAAAATGGAAGGAATAATCTCTATATTAGAGATCTGCCACAGTTTTGCATGTGACACTCACTGACCTAAATCATATTCTGATTTCAAGAGATCCCTAATGGGGCATGCATCCAGGTGCCCAATTGACCACAGTTTATTTTTTGATTAAAATCCCTCCTATGATACATCGCTGATTGCCAAACTCTATGTTAGGGAAAGGTTATTATGTGCAAATATGTTTGAAATGGGATTTAGAACACTTAGAAATCTGCATTCTGTGATTAATCGTTTGAAATGGGATTTAGAACACTTAGAAATCTGCATTCTGTGATTAATCGTATAATTAAATACAGAACAATTAAGCAAGAAGTTAACTCCGGCGTGTTTTAGATCTTGCTGTATGTGCACCATCATTTCTCTATAACCCAACACATCACAGCATTCAGCTGTGCGAATCTTCTTCACATTGTAAGCCCTTTCTTAAAGAGCAAATAATTTCCTCCACAAAAGTACTCCAGGTAGTGCTTAATTAATTGTAAAGTATATAGATATAGACATAGATATATGAGACTGGGACATGAGATGCCCTAATATTCAGTCAAACGTTAATCTGGGTGTGTCCGTGAGGATGTTTCTGTATGACACTAATATTTGAATCAGTAGATTGCCCCTCCTAATGTTGGGGGTCCTCATCCAATCTGTTTAAGGCCTGAACAGAACTGAATAAGAGAAAATTCCTTCTACCTGACTGCCTTCGAGCAGGGACATGAGTTTTTTTTCTTGGCTTTAGACTCAAACTAAAACATGGGCTCTTCCTGTGTCTCAAATCTGCCGGCTTTCATACTGAAACTACACCACCGGCTCTGCTGGGCTCCAGCTCACTGACTGCAGATTTGAGGACTTGTCTGCCTCCATAATCCCATGGGCCAATCATAGTAAATCTCTCCACATATATATCTTATTGATTCTGTTTCTCTGGAGAACGCTGACTAACGCAAGTTTGTGTGATTCTAGAGGAACAGAATTTTAAGAAGGAATCATCAGAATTGGTTCTTGGGTTTCTTTTAGAGAAAGTTTTACTGGTCCTCTAATCTGATTATGTTTAAAGATACTAATAACTCTTTCCAGTAGTAAAGATGGCATTGATAGTCCATGGCATGATCTGGCAACAGAAATACACAAAATGTCACCACTGGATGTTCCTAACCAACCACTTATAAGAAGCAATGATCTGAGCAACTATGTATATAATATTTTCAAACATTTTTTGGCAAACTAACTAACATAATGAGATTGTCCTAATGGCACTGGAAAAAATGGGTTAAGAAAAAGATGAGCTCAGAGATTTGAATTCCCAGCTCAAAAACCACATAAATGATCTGAAAGTTTCTATGAGTACCTGAAGGAGACCCTTATCTCCTGTAGCCGCAGAGCTGAGGTTGCTGAAAATCAGACACAAGTCTATGGCCATACCAGCCTGAGCATGACTGATCTCATCAGAAAATCAGACACAAAATCTCCTCTAAAAAATGGCTGAGTTACAACACAAGTTGAACTTCCAGCCTCTTAGGGTCTCTCCTGTTAAAGTGAGGGCATGGACTGGGAAGGAATGGGATGCAGAACGTTGAAATGAGGATGAGTGGGAAGACCCTGATGAAACTGGGGACACTTAGCACCAGTGAAAGAAGCCCGTCCACCCCTCTCTGAGGAGATTAACCATGAATTGCTTGAGGGCTATACTGGCCTCCCCTGAGGTGCTGAGGAGATTCCGCACCCACCTTCACCACCACTCTTTGCTTCTAGACCTTTAACTAGACTCAAGTCCCATCAGGCTTCTAAAGGTGAGGTACNAGATTTGAAGGCTTGGGGAGACTGCAATTTTAAAGTGGATTTGTCATTTAAGACCTACTCACTCATACTGGTAGGGTCAAAAAGACATACCTTTTCCTACAACTGTGAGAAATAAATTTAGGAGGGAATCCTGGCATCCTTAAAGAGCTCTGTGATGGTTCTTCTCTGCAGGCTGGGCCTTACAATGGGGCCTGTGATCACTAACCTGGAAAACCTAAATGCAATAGAAGTAATTAGATCCCAAGGTGGCAGGGGCCAATTAGAGGCACTCAACTACCAAGAGCAGGGTGGATTTGGTTACCATAGTAGACGACAGAGTCAAAGCAACAATCAGAATAGTCTGACTCGTGCAGACCTACGGTATTGGCTAGTCGATTATAGCATTCCTAGAAGTAAAATTGGTAAGAAGCCTACTAAATTCTTACTTAGTTTCTATAAGCAGAAAAGTTCTAGGTCAAGTGAACAAAAGTCTAACCTAAATTATAAAAACAGACTTTAGTCAGTTTCCAGACCCGGAACCCCTTGAATGATGAGGCTGAGTCCCTTTGAAGAAGGACCCCAGTACACTACCAAAAACTTATACTGTTAATCTTTCTCCCAACCTTCCCCAAAGGGACCTATGGCCTTTTACCAGGGCTACTATGCATTGGGGAAAAGGAATTAACCAGACTTTTCAGGGACTACTAGACACTGGNGGGGCCTATATAGATCAGGTGATCAATGGAATTTTAGCTCAGGTCTATCTCACAGTGGGCCCAGTGAGTCTCCAAATTCATCCCATAGTTATTTCTCCAGTTCCAGAATGCATAGTTGGAATAAACATACTCAGCAACTGCAGAATCCCCAAAGTAGTTCCCTGACCTGTGAAGTCAGGGCTTTCATGACAGGAAAGGCCAAGTGGAAGACATTAGAACTGCCTCTACATAGGAAAATATTAAACCAAAAGCAATAGCATATTCCTGGAGGGACTGCAGAAATTAGTGCCACCATCAAGGACTTGAAAGATGCAGAAGTGATGATTCCAACCACATCCCCATTTAACTATTTGGCCTGTGCAGAAGACACATGAATCTTGGAGAATGACTGTGAATTATCAAAGCTGAAACAGATGGCAACTCTAATTGCAGCTGTTGTACAAGATGTGGTTTCACTGATTGAGCAAATTAACACATCCCTGGTACCTGGCATGCAGCTATTGATCTGATAACTGCCTTTTTCTTCATTTCTGTCAATAAGGACTACCAAAAATAGTTTGCTTTCAGTGGGAAAGGCCAGAAATACACCTTCACTGTCCTACCTCAGGGGTGCACCAACTCTCCAGCCCAACGTCGTAATTTAATTTATGGAGATCTTAATTGCCCTTGCCTTCCACAAGATATCACACTGAACCATTACACTGATGATATGCTGACTGGACGTAGTTAGCAAAAACTAATTACTTTAGACTTATAGGTAAGACATTTGCATGAAAGAGTAGAAAATAAATCCAACAAAAATTCAGGGGTCTTCTCCCTCCGTGAAACTTCCAGGGTTCCAGTGTTGTGGGGCATGTTGAGATGTCCCTTCTAAGGTGGAGGATAAGTTGTTGCATTTGGCCTCTCCTACAACAACAAAAAAAGAGAGAGACACAACACATAGAGGGCCTCTGGATTTTGGAGGCAACATATTTTTCATTTGGGTGAGTTAGTCAAACCCATTTGCCCAGTGACCCAAAAAGCTGCTAGTTGTGGGGTGGGCCCAGAACAAGAGAAAGCTCTGCAACAGGTTCAGGCTGCCATGCAAGCTGCTCTGCCATGCGAGCCATATGTTCCAGCAGACTTGATGGTGTTTGAAGTGTCATTGGCAGGTAGAGATGTTGTTTAGAGCCATTAGTAGCCCCCTATA
>NW_007732079.1:43918-50307 GCF_000696425.1 Galeopterus variegatus | reverse complement strand
GGGTGGGGCCCAGAACAAGAGAAAGCTCTGCAACAGGTTCAGGCTGCCATGCAAGCTGCTCTGCCATGCGAGCCATATGTTCCAGCAGACTTGATGGTGTTTGAAGTGTCATTGGCAGGTAGAGATGTTGTTTAGAGCCATTAGTAGCCCCCTATAGGTGAAGCACAGTGCAGGTCCATAGGATTTTTGGAGCAATGCCACACCACCCTCCACAGATAATTACTCTTCTCTTGAGAAATAGCTCCTAGGCTGCTACTGGGCCTTTGTAGAGACTAAATGTTTAACCATGGACCACGTGATTTAACCTACCCGTCATTATCTGACCCACCAAACCATAAAGCTGGGTGTGCAGAGCAGCACTCCATTATCAAATGGAAGTGGTATATATGAGATTAAGTCTAAGTAAGCCCTGAAGGCACAAGTGAGTTACGTGAAGAAGTGGTTCAAATGCCCATGGTCCCCACTCCTGCTACACTGTTTTCTCTCTCCCAGCCTGTGTCTCTGGCCTCATCAGGAATTCCCTATATCCAGTTGACAGAGGAAGAGAAGACTTGGACCTGGTTTACAGGTGTGTCTGTGTAGAGAGCACTAACATTAATAAAGCAAATGTATTTCACAGGGCTTAGCCTCCAAAGCCCTGTAGTTTCAGGTTTAGCCTAACTTTTCAAAATTACACATAGAAATGTTAAGCTTGCAAAAGACAGGAAAATTTCCCTGGGCTAAAGTCTCTGTTGTAGATAAAGAATTGTAACACAGCAAAATTTCTGGCTCAGGGACAGATGTTCTTGATTAACCTACTGATTGATATGTTAAGAAAGTTGCTTGATTGTAATGTAAATATGCTAAGGAAATTGATGTAGGGAATGAAAGTGTTTGCTAAGAACAAGCTTTTCTTGGTGGACTGACTTAACTTTTTACTAATTGCATTATGGAATGTCACTTTGTATTTCACTGATGTTACCAGCCTCTATTGTTAAACTATACTTAGCCATAACTCCACCTATGTTCCTTTTCTGTAATTTTCTGGCCTGGAGAATAAATACTGAGAAAGAACCCCAGTTTAGGGTTAATCTTCTGAGGAAGAATGCCTCTCTCTTGAGGGTTCCTGGAAAATTAACCCCTTCAGGGCTTCTTACTGCTCAGAAGAAATGGGCTTTGAGTAATCCTTTGTGTCTCCAACACTCTGGGGGTGAAAGATAACATCTCTGCATGATACGCAGGCACCATGCAAAAGTGAACAGCTGCAGCATTGCATCCACTTTCTGGGACATCGCTGAAGGACAGTAGTGAAGGGGAATCCTCCCCATGGGTAAAGCTTAGAGAAGGTGCACCTTGTTCACCTTGCTTGGAAGGAGAATAGCCAGAGGTATGATTATACAACAATTCATGGGCTGTGGCCAGTGGTTTGGCTGGATGGTCAGGGACTTAGAAAAAAATGTGATTGGAAAATTGGTGACAAAGAAATCTGAGAAAGAAGTATGTGGATAGGCCTCCCTAAATGGGTTAAAAATGTGAAAATACTTCTGGCCTATGTGAATTTTCACCAAATGTGACCTCAGCAGAGGACAATTTTAATAATCAAGTGGTTAAGATGACCAGTAAGCCTGTTAATCATGTAATATAAGTTGTATTAACTTTATATCAGTATTTAAGTATTGTTAATTTTACATCATAGTTCTTAAGTTACTGAACATCAAGAAGAAGAGTAAATATCACTCAAACACCATATCTCCTCTTGTGGGGAAGGAGTTAGTGCATTTTCAGTTGTACACAGGATAGATGTATCATGTTAGGCAGAATTATGACCTTGTTATTGTCTTCACTTGGAGATTAAATATGGCTTATGATGATGTGTATGGGTGCCAAGCTGACAAGGGGTGGGCCTGTGATGGTTAATTTTACGTATCAACTCGACTGGACCAGGAGGTACCCAGCTATTTGGCCAAACATTATTCTGGGTGTGTCTGAGAGGGTGTTTCTGGATGGGATTAACATTTGAATCAGTACACTGAGTAAAGCAGTGAGTGGGCCTCATCTAATCAGTTGGAGGCCTGAATAGAATAAAAAAGGGAACTCTTCTGCATGACTGCCTTTGGGCTGGGATATTGTTTTTTTCCTGCCTTTGGACTTGTACTGAAACATTGGCTCTCCTGGGTCTTCAGCAATTGCTAGCTTTCATACTGGAACTATTCCATTGGCTCTTCTGGGTGTCTCTAGCTTCCTGAGTGCCAATATTGGGACTTACCAGTCTTCATAATTATGTGCATCAATTCCTTATAATAATTCTCTCTCTCTCTCTCTCTCTCTCTCCCCACACACACACACACACACATACACACACACACAATTTATTGGTTCTCTTCCTCTGAAGAACTCTAATACACATGCATGTATGTGTGTACAATATCAATATAGAATTTTAAGTCATAATGGTGACTTAAAATACTATGTCTCTGGATCTGTCAAATATAAGTGATGTTTTCGTAATTTATTCACTTGACAGTTTTTAATCTTGTAACTGCTAAAATTAGTGTTAAGGGCTGGCCCGGTGGCGCACTGCTACAGTGCGCCGCTTGGGAGCGCGGCGGCGCTCCTGCCAAGGGTTCGGATCCCACATACAGACCGGTTCCCGCTCACTGGCTGAGCGAGGTGCGGGCTCAACACCGAGGGTTGTGATCCCGTTGCGGTCCCGGTCCAGTACGTGCGTGACACTGAGGGTTGCGATCCGTTGCCGGACACGAAAAAAGACAAAAAGGAAAAAAAAATAAAAATAAAAATAAAAAAAATAAAATTAGTGTTAATTAGCTATATGAATGTACTGCAAAACCTCATAAAATTTGTCTATAATTATTGGGCCTATTCTAGATTAATTTTCTCAAGGAAATAAATTATATAAATAAGATTTTTGTGAATGCCTTTACATGATTATATTTATTAACATTCCTTTGCTGGTTTTTCATATCCCTCAACTCTAAATGTTAAAATATCCTAGCACTCTATCTTTGAACCAATTGTTTTTACTTTCTACACTCACTCCCTGTGTAATTGCATCCAGTCTCATGAGTTTAAATTACCATCTTTTTGCTATCTAAAATTTATTTCCCCAACACATAGATTCCCTTGGACTTTAAGCACACATAAAAATTCCCACTTTCAATTCTCATGGACATTTCAAAATTATCAAGTCCAAAACTGAGCTCCTGATATTCACACACTGCCTCCCTACCCCTCCCACTCCCCAGGCACTGGCAATTCCAATCTTCCAGTTGCCTCTTTTTCCTTAATATCCTATCTGTCAGTAGACTCCATCAATGCTATCTCTAAAATATATTTAAGATCTGACAGCATCTGCTGTTACATCTTTGGTCCAAGCTACAATATCTCTTGCCTGGGCTATTGCAACAGTCTCCTAACTGGTCTACTTATTTTTTCCCTGGACACCATTCAGACCACTCTAAAGAGAACAGCCAGCAGCTTGTCAAAATGTAAATCAGATCATGTCATCTCCCTGCTTCAAACCTCCAGTGCCTGCAATTGCATTCAATGGAAAAGCAAAATCCTTTCAAATAGCTACAAATCTATATTAGCCTGTGCTCTCTGAGAAGCACATGAGATTAAAAGTGCAAGGGTAGGAGTGACATCAACAAGATGGCACACTAAGAAGCTCTAAGCACACATTCCCTTCAGAATTAAATAAATAATTAGAAACTGAAAAAAGGACTTTATAGGAGTTCTGGAAATCAAAGATCCACAGCAACCAAAAAATGCAAAATCAAGAAAAAGCTACATTCACAACAGTAGGAAAAATTTATGGTATTTTTACTCATCCTTGCTCCACGTCCTTCCCAATGTAGCTCAGTCTGGAGGAAGCAGTGACCCAGTCTCCAATTCCCTTCCACACACCAAATTTCTGCTCTTCTAACCTGTCTGTGGACTCCCTAAGAGATTGGTCTCTATGTTGACTAACTCAGGGCTTAGACAGACAAAAGCAGCTCAGATCTCTGGCTAGGACAAGCTGCTGAAAGCATTGGGTATGGTTCATGGAAACCACAAGAGGACTGTAGGCCCATGGACACCTGGGGAAAGAGATCACTGATTAAGGAATACAATAGAACAGCTATGGTCCTGAGAAGAATGAAGAGTAAGATGTGGCAATTAACACATTTAAAATCAGCCATGCATATGGGGAAATTGAAGAGGGAAAAAAGTGCACACAGGCCCAAAGAAGTTGCATGCCCAAAAAAGGCCAGCTAAGACTTAAGCCTTCAGGTTGGACTGATCAGTGAAGGTCTTGTCCTAAATAAAGCCAGTGTGCAAAGACTGGTGCAGGTGGCTGCTTCCTCAAATGCCCAATTTTCAGCAAAAAAAAAAAAAAAAAAAAAAAAAAAAAAAAAAAAAAAAAAAAAAAATCAGAAAGACAAGATATGCAAAGAAACAAGAAAATATAGCCCATTCAAAGGAAAAAATTAATCTCCAGAAGCTGTCCCTGAAGAAATGCATGCATCAGACTTACTTGGCAAAGTCTTTAAAATAACTGTCTTAAATATGCTTAAATTTCTCAAGGAAAATATGGACAAAGACCTAAAGGAAATCAGAAAAATTATATTTTAATAAAGTCAGAATATTAACAAAGAGAGAGAAATTATTTTAAAAACCAAAAAGATACTCTGGTGCAGAAAAGTACAATAACTGAATTGAAAAAATTCACTGGAGAGATTCAACGGCAGACTCAAGCAGACAGAAGAAAGAATCAGTGAGCTTGAAAATAGGTCATTTAAAATAATCAAGTCTAATGATCAAAAATAAATGAAGAAAAGTGAATAAAACCTAAAGGACATATGGGACACAATCAAGCAGACCAATATACACATTATGGGAGACCCAGAAGGAGAAGAGGAGAAGGGAGGAGCAGAGAGATTATTAGATAAAATAATCCTCTAAAATTTCTCAAATTTGAGGAAATACATGGCTATACAAGGACATGAAGTCCAACAAACTACAAGTAGAATAAACCCAAAGATACACTGTAATCAGATTATGAAAAAAAGAAGAAAAATCTTGAAAACAGCAACAGAAAAAAGAGAATCTTGAAAGTATTACATACAAGACTCTTAATAAAATTATCAGCAAATATCTCAGCAGATATCTTGCAAGACAAAAGGAAGTGAAATAATATATTTAAAGTGCTGATGAAAGAAAAAAATCTCTAGCAAATAATTCTATATCTGGCACTATTGTTCTTTAAAATTTAAGATATTTCTAGACAAACAAAGCTGAGGGAATTCACTACCACTAGATTTATCCTATTGAAATATCAAAGGGAATCCTTCAAGTTGAAATGGAAAGATACTAGAAAGTAAGTCAAAGCCATATGAAAATATAAAGTTCTCCAGTAAAGGCAAATACATGAACAATTGTATATATTTTTTAAGTATTATTAAAATTTTGATTTGTAACTCCACTTTTTATTCCTCTACAGGATTTAAAAGGCAAAAGCCCCCCAAAATTAATATATGTTAATAGGTACACAATATATAAATATGCAATTTGTGACATCAATAACAAAGTGAAGGGTGGAGCTGTAAAGGAGTAGAGTTTTTATATAAAATTTAAGTTGGTATCAGTTTAATATAGAATATTATAATTTTAGGGTAGTGTAAATCCCCTGTGTATGTAATCCCCATAGTAGTCACAAAGAAAATATCTATAGAATAAACACAAAATGAAATGAGAAGGGATCAAAAATGTGTCACTATAAATAAAAATCAATGAAACACAAAGGAACACAGTAAGGGAGAAAATGAGTGACAAAAAAGCTATGAAACATACAGAAAACAAATAATAAGATGGCAATATCAAGTCCTTCCCTTTCCATAATTATTTTAAGTGTAGATCAGTTAAACTCCCTAATCAAAAGACATAGATTTACATAATAGATTTTAAAACCAAAATATGCTGTCATAAAAAAGACTCAGTTTAGATCTAAGAACATGGATAACTTGAAAATAAAAGGATAGAAAAGATATTCCATGCAAATAGGAATCTAAAGAGAGCAGAATTAACTATACTAGTATCAGACAAAATAATCTTTGAGTCAGAAATTGTTACAAGAGACAAAGAATGACATTATACAATGATAGAGGGGTCATTCTCTAAGAAGGTATAAAATTATAAACACAGCTGCACAAACATCAGTTTCTAAATATGTAAAGCAAATATTGACAGAATTGAAGGAAGAAATAGATAGCTCTATGATAATTATAGGAGACTTTAATAAGCCAGCTTCAATAATGGGTAGAAGAATCAGACAGAATACACTGAAGGAACTCGAGAATTGAAGAACAGTAAGACCAATTGGACCTAACAGACATACACAGAACACTTGTTCA
>NW_007732079.1:40382-43598 GCF_000696425.1 Galeopterus variegatus | reverse complement strand
CGAGAATTGAAGAACAGTAAGACCAATTGGACCTAACAGACATACACAGAACACTTGTTCAGCAATAGCAGAATACACATTTTTCTAAAGCGCACATGAAACATTCTCCAGGTCGAGAATTGAAGAACAGTAAGACCAATTGGACCTAACAGACATACACAGAACACTTGTTCAACAATAGCAGAATACACATTTTTCTAAAGCGCACATGAAACATTCTCCAGTATAGACCATACATTAGGCCACAAAACAAGTCTTAATAAATTCTAAAATATTGAAGTCATAAAAAGCATCCTTTCTAGTCATAATGAGAAATCTATAGCAGAAGAAACTACAGAAAATCAACAAATATTCCATTAAACAACACACTCTTAAACTACACATGAGTCAAAGAAGAAATTACAAGGGATCTTGGAAAATCTCTTGAGACAAAAATGAAAACATAACATATCAAAACTTATGGGATGCAGTGAAAGCAGTGCTAAGAGGGAAATTTATAATTTGTTAATGCCTACATTAAAAAAGAAAAAAAAGGATTATAAGAGAGTACTATGAATAATTGTATCCCAACAAATTAAAGAATCTATATGCAATAAAGAAATTCCTAAAAACACTCAACCTACCAAGACTGAATCATGTAGAAATAGAAAGTCTGAATAGGCCTATAACTATTAAAGACAATGAATCAGTAATCAAAAATTCCCAACAAGAAAAATCTCTGAACTAGATGGCTTTACTGGTAAATTCTACTGAATATTTTTAAAAGAATTTACACCAATTCTCCTCAAATTTTTCCAAAAATTGAAAAGGAGAGAACATTTTTAAACTCATTCAATGAGGCCAGCATTATCCTGATTCAAAGCCAGACAAAGACACTAAATAAAAAAAGAAAGAAAAGAAAACTACACACCAATGTCTTTTATGAACATTGATGCAAAAATCCTAAATAAAATACTAACAAACTAAATTCAACAGCATATTAAAAGGATTATATACCGTAACCAAGTGAGGTTTATCCATGAAAAACAAGGATAGTTCAACATATAAAAATCAATCAAAGCAACACACCATATCAACAGAATAAAAGAAAAAAAGCACATGATTATCTCAATTAATACAGAAAAATATTTAACAAAACTTACCACCTTTTCATGATACAAACACTCAAAAAACTAGAAACAGAAGAAAACTACCTCGACATAATAAAGTTATGAATGAAAAAACCCACAAGTAACATCAAAATCAATGGTGCAAGTTTGAAAGCTTTTCCTCTAAGATCATGAACAAGAGGCAAGGATGCCCACTTTTGCCACTTCTATTCAACTTATTACTGGAATTCCTACCCAGAGCAACTATGCAAGAAAAAGAAATAAAAGGCATCCAAATTTGAAAAGAAGAAATAAAACTACCTTTGTTTGCAGAGGACATTATTATTTATTAGGGAAAATATCTATGAAAGAAAATGGGTAGAAAACTGGAGGAATTTGAGAGAGCCATCAGACCACAAAGCAAGTCAGACCCTGTCTTAGTCCATCTCTGTTGCCTATAACAAAATACCTGGAATGGGTAATTTGTAGGAAAATGAAATTTACTGCTTATGGTTTGGGAGGCTGGGAAGTCCAAAATCCAGGGAATACATCTCGTGAGGTGACTCTACAGCAATGCACGGTATCACATGGTGTGAATGGCAGAGCAGAGAAAAAGCATAAGCATCCTGTGCACTCTCCTTTTAAACCCTTCAGAACCATGCCCGTGACCACCATTAAACCATCAACTTATTAAACCATTTGCTAGGGCACGGTCCTCACAACCCAATGACCTCTCCAAGGTCCAACCTTTTGATTACCATAATAGGATTTCCCACCCTCTTAACACTGTCACTGAGGGGACCAAACCTCAATGAGTTTGTGGGGGGACATCCAATCCACAGCAGACCCCAAGTAAAGGAGAGAGGGAAAGAAAGGTTGGGTGCAAGCATCTTAGACCTCCATGCCATATAAAGATGGTTTGGCAAGTTTGTTAGCCAATGTCATCCATCAGAGGAGTCCCCATTTTCTCCCAGAAATGGGCTTACTTTAGTATCCCTGCCATAATTGTTTATCGGCTCAGAGCAATCCTGGGAAGTACAGGTGGTTTCAGAATGCAGCAGATAGGGGCCTTGGTCAACTACATTTTCTGAAGATGGAGGTCACTGAGGCCACTCCACAGCCTTTCCATAATCTGCCCCACCATTGCCTCTGAACCCCTAGTCTTCTTCCCCTTGAACCCTTTGTTCTAGTCACACTGGTCTTGCCAGTTATTGAAAACACTAGGCATGTTTCCACTACAAAGCCTTTGTGCATGTTATAACGCCTAAGTAAACTTCTCCCAGATATCCACATGGTTTTCTCCTTTACTTCCTCCAGGTCTTCACCCAAACATCACTTTTTCAATGAAGCCTGCCCTGGCCACCCTACCTAAAATTTTAGCACACCTCTACTTACCCACACACACACACACACACACACACACACACACACACACACACATAGCACACCTCTACTTACCCACACACACACACACACACACACACACACACACACACACGCACATGCACACAAGAGAACTTCAAAAAGTCCATGGAAGGATTTGTATTATCTTTTAATTCTCTTGTTCCACAAACTTTTCAAAGTACCCTCAGACTTTCTATCTCTCTTTTCTGCACTCTTTTTTCTTAGCACTATCACTATAAAACACTATATTAATTTATCAATCTTGCTTATTTTCTATCTCCCCTACTAGGAAGTATCATGTCAACAGGAGTTTTCATTTGTTTGGTTATTGTTGTCTATCCTGCAAGCAGAATACTACATAGAATATATTAAGCATTTAATAAATATTTTCTGTAGGAAAGATTAAACACTGAAAAAAAAAGATTTACTGCTGATGTGCAGAGGAGTCACTACAAGAAATTCAGAGGGACATCTTCACAACATTTTACTTACAGTTAGTCCAAGTTTCTATGAGTACTTAGAAGAAAGAAACTTTAGGGCCGGCCCGGTGGCGCACTGCTACAGTGCGCTGCTTGGGAAGCACAGTGGCGCTCCCGGCGAGGGTTCGGATCCCACATACAGACCAGCCACTCACTGGCTGAGTGAGGTGCGGGTGCAACGCCAAGGGTTGTGATTCCGTTGCCGGTCCCGGTCCGGTACGGGCGCGACACTGAGGGTTGCGATC
>NW_007732079.1:38072-39157 GCF_000696425.1 Galeopterus variegatus | reverse complement strand
GGTTAGATGGCATCACCAGGAAAAAAGACAAATCCAGAACATGGCACATTCTACAGGATAACTGACCCAGTTTCTAAAACAAGTCAATAGCATGAATAAAAGTGAGGGGCGATCACTCTAGATTTTTTTGTTTGACTTAAGAACACTAAACAACAAAATGCAATGTGTAGATTTCTTTTTGGATCCTGACTCAGAAGAAGCAAATATAAAAATACACTTTGAGACGATTAAAAACCTCTGGTTGTGGTCTGGATACCAGAAGACATCAAAGGGTTGTTGCTAATTTTGCTAGATATTAATAATATTGTAGTTAGTAAAGAAAATATCCATATTTTAGATCCATACTGTGATATTATGAAATATATATTCGGTCTTTGTCCTGTCTCCTGGCATACAACTCCTAAAATCCTTGAAATTTTCAAAGCAATACATGTCTTTTTGTATGCTAATGTATTGCCTGATGGCTGGCAGCCCCTAGGTAGCTTCTAAATGAGGGCTGGTCACCAGAAAGACCAAGGCAGGATTAGAGGGCTGGGACTTTCAGCCCCACCCCTCAACTTCTGGGGAGGAGAGAGGGACTAAAGGTTAAGTTGATCACAATTGGCCAATGATTTAGTCAATCATGCCTATCTAATGAAGTCTCCATAAAAACCTGAGCATCTGGGTAGCTAAACACATGGAGTTTCCTAGAGGGTGGTGCACCTGGACAGGAAGTTTCATACTCCTTCTCCCATACCTCATTCTATGCATCTCTTCATCTGTATCCTTTGTAACATCCTTTAAAATAAACTAGTAAATATAAGTAAGTGTTTCTGAGTTCTGTGAGCTGCTCTAGCAAATTATTCTAACCCAAAAAAAGGCCATGGGAACCCCAACTTGAAGCCAGTCATTCAGGAGTTCCAGAGGCCTGAATGTGGGACTGGCATCTGAAGTGGGGGTGGTCTTGTGGGACCAAGCCCTCAACCTGTGGGGTCTGATGCTGTCTCCAGGTATAGTCTCTGTGTTAGTCTGTTTTGTGTTGCTTTAACAGAAATACCTGAGACTGGGTGATTTATAAAGAAGAGAGGTTTATTTGGCTTACAATT
>NW_007732079.1:35350-36789 GCF_000696425.1 Galeopterus variegatus | reverse complement strand
CCCTTAAAACAGATACTTGGAAGGTATGATTTCCATTAACTCAGCCTATACTTACTGAACCTTTATTAAGAATCAAGCATAGTTCTAGACACTAAGAATACGGTAGCAAACAAGATTAAGTCCCTTTCTCATGGAGTCTGTATACCAGTGAGAGAGACAAATAAATGATAATAATAATCACATAGTAATAAATAATCACACAGTAATATGCATCACAAAGGCATAAAGCAAGGAAAGAGGATAGAGGGGCAGAGGGACAAAAGGATGGAAGACAATTTGAGACAAAGTGGACAGGAAAGGAATTTCTAAAGAGGTGATCCTTGAACTTAAATCTAAATGACAATAGGTGCACACATTATGAAGATCTGGATAATAGCAGGACATGGAGATGGGGAAGAGCTGGTTTAAAAGGTCTGGGTTGTAAAGGAATTAGTTGGGTATAGAAGACAGTGTAACTAAAGAGCAGGAAGAGAGGAGAGAACGGCTGAAGTAATCGGAGGCACAAGTCGGAAACAAATCATGTGGAGCCTTGTGAGCCATGATAAGAATTCACATTTTATTCTAAATACGATGACAAACCATTGAAGAACATGAAGCAGGAGAATGACATGATTAGATATATTAAATTTAAGAAAAAAAGAGAGAGAGGAAAAAAAGGAATGCAAATATATCCAGCATGAAACAGGGTAAAATTCTCAATGTTTGGTATCCAGTGAAAATTTGCTAAGTATGCAAAGAAACAGGAAAATATGACCCATAATGAGGAGGAAAATCAATCAGCCAAAACCAGCCCATAATTGCCACAGATGTTAGAATTAGCAAACAAGGACATGAGAAGAGTTGTTGTAATCATATTCTGTATGATCAAAAAGTTAGAGAAAAGAAAAAACATTATTAGTAGAAATGAAGAAGACCAAAAATGATCAAAATCAATGAAGCCAGATGCTGATATTTTGCAAAGCTCAATAAAAGTGATAAACCTCTAACCCAGTGCTTCTCATCTGGAAGTGATTTTGCCCTCCAAGATGTATTTGGTAATGTCTGGAGATGTTATTGATTGTTATGACTCAGAGTGCTGCTAGTATCCAGTGGGTAGAGGCTAGGAATACTGCTAAAGAGCCTACAATGCACAGGAAAACCACTGTGTGGGGAAAATAGAATAGTTTAGTCAGCCTTCCTCAACATTTATTGTAAACAAGTTGTGTGGGTGGAGTTAGTGCACATGTGCACCAGTGTATCTTTTTAGTTATTGCTATTTTATGTTCTTTAGTTTGGGAAGCAGCGCTGGCCAGGAGAGCTCTGAGTCTATAAATGGAGCATGTTTACTCTGCTGGCAGCTGCTCATTTCAGTTTTTTCTTTGGACTTTGCCAGTAGCAGTGAGTTTCTGAGTTTCTCCTTTGTACTGCCTAGCTCCTAGTGTTGTGTGTGCTGAATAAAG
>NW_007732079.1:33135-34478 GCF_000696425.1 Galeopterus variegatus | reverse complement strand
TGTACTGCCTAGCTCCTAGTGTTGTGTGTGCTGAATAAAGACTATTCCTACTTCAGCCAAGCCTCCAAGGACCGTTTTGTCTGGTTACCTAGCTCATGGACCTGCACATGAAGGGTTTGTGAATGGGCTCAAGGGGTCTGTGAGCTACAGGCCCTAGCCCTAGCTCTACACTGTAACCAAGAAGTATCCAGTTCAAATGTCAATATGCTGATGTTGAGTGACCCTGCTCTAATCAGACTGACCAGGAAAAAAAAGAAAGAAGACACAAGTTACTAATATCTAATATGAGAAAAATGACATCATTGTAGATTCTACATCTATTAAAAGTATGATAAGCTGAAATTATGAATAACTATGTGCCAATAAGTTTGAAAATTTAGACAAAGTTGACAGATTATTAAAACACAAATTTCAGAAGCTCACTGAAGAAGCAATAGATTACTCAAGTCACCATATATCTATTAGAGAAATTGAATTTGTACATTAAAAATCATTCTCACAAAGAAAACTTCGAGCCCAGATGGCTTGCTAGCTGGAGGGAAAATAGAATAGTTTGGTCAGGCTCCCTCAGCTCAGGTCCGGTTGGGGGTCATGCAGCACATTTCTTGTAAACAAGTTGTGTGTGGGTGAAGTTAGTGCACATGTGCACCCGTGTATCTTTTTAGTTTGTTACTATTGTGTGTTCTTTAGTTTGTGAAGCAGAAGCTGGCTGGTAGAGCTGTGTCTGAAAATAGAGCATGTTTACTCTGCTGGAGGCTGCTCAGTTTTTCTTTGGACTTTGCCAGTAGCAGTTGAGTTCCTGAGTTTCTCTTTGGACTGCCTAGGTATTAGATGTGTGTGTGTGCTGAATAAAGACTACTCCTACTTCAACCAAGGCACCAAGGACCTTTTTGCCAGTTACCTAGCTCATAAATCTGCATGTGAAGGCTTTGTGAATGGGCTCGAGGGGTCTGTGAGCTCCACACCCAACCCTAGCTCTCCTACCTAATTCTACACTAGCTAATTCTACAAATTTGTTTAAAGAAGATATTATATTAATTCTACAAGAATGCTTCCCAAAAATTGAGGTAGAGAGACTACACTCCAACTCATTCAATGAGACCAGCATTAACCAAAACCAAACAATAACATTATTTAAACACACACACATACACAAACACACACACACACAAAAAAAACCCCTATAGACTCATATTCTCATGAACAAAAATGCAAAATTTCCTAATAAAATTTTAGCAAATCAAATTGAACAGTACATGAGAAGGAGAATATGTCATGGCCAAGTAAGATTAATCCCAGGAACAAAAAATTGGTTTAACATTTAACGTTCACTCAGGGAAAAC
>NW_007732079.1:28529-32457 GCF_000696425.1 Galeopterus variegatus | reverse complement strand
AAAAAAAAAAAAGAATAAAAGAGAACTTTATGTACACCTAAAACTGCTATAAAAAATAGACTATTACTTTTCAAAAAATGAATAGAACTTCTTTGATTTGTCCTTGATAAGAGACATCTATGAAAGTGTATGACTAACATATACTTAGCAGTAAAAGAGTAAACTCTTTCTTGCTAAAATGAGGAATAAGACAAGGATTTATTCACCATGACACTGGAGAATCTAGCCTGAGCAATAAGAGAAGAAAAAGAGCCAAACTTCCATCCCCACCCAGCAGAAATGAGGAGACCCCTCACTCAGGTCAAGTGGGGAACCTCAGCTTCCACCCTGCTGGCAGTAACAAGGTGGCATCTCCCTCCATCCACTGCCAGAGTGGTTCAGAGGAAGAAAGCTAAAAGAGAAGGTTTAAATAAGATTCAGAGTCTCGTAACATAAGACCTAAAACATACTGGTTTCAATTAAAAATCACTCATCATATCTAGGACCAGAAATATTGCAAACTGAATGAAAAAAGACAATCTACATGTGCCCATACTGAGATGACAGAGTTATAGAACTATCCGATGAAGATTTTAATGGGGACATGGTAAGATACTTAAATGAACAATTACAAACACACTTGAAACAAATGGGGAAAAAAGAGAGTCTCAGCAAAGAAATAGAAGATATGAAAAAGCACCAAATGGAAATTTGAAAACTGAAAAATACAACAACCAAAATAAAGAATTCACAAAATATGCTCAATAGCTGAATGGAGGGGACAGAGGAAAGATTCCATGGACTAGAACATAAAACAGTAACTTACCCCGTAAAAAAAATCCATCTCTGCCTTTTTATTCTATTTTCAATAACAGCTACTGTTAAACAGCTATTGTTATTAAAACATAATACATATGCTGCAAAATTTGACATTTTAAAGTGTTCAGTGATTTTTAGTATATTCAAAGTTGTGTAACCATAAGCACTATGTACTTTCAGAACACTTATCATTCCAAAATAAACTCCGTATACATTAACAGTCATTTCCTGTTCCCCCCTCCACCCAGGCCCTGTCAATTACTTGTCCACTTTCTGTTTCTATAAATTTGCCTATTCTGGACATTTCATGTAAACGAAACCATGTAATATGTGACCTTTATAACTAGTTTCTTTTACTTTTAATGTTCTCAAGGTTATCCATGTTGTAGCGCTTATCAATATTTTATTACTTTTTACTGGTGAATAATATTTCTTTGTAAGAATATACCCATTTTGTTTACTCACTTACCAGAAGAAGAACATTTGGGTTGTTTCCATTTTGGTGCTAATATAAGTAATTCCACTATGAACATTCATGTACACATTTATGTGTGAACATATGTTTTCTTTTATCTTGGGTATATACCTAGGAGTGGAATTTCTGAATCGTAGGTAACTCTGCAATAAAAATTTTGAGGAAATGACAAACTGTTTTCCAAAACGGCTATACTATTTTATAATTCCATCGGTAATGTATGAGGGTTCCGATTCCTCCACATCCCTCCAACACTTGGCTATTGTCTGTCTTTTTTATTGTAGCCATCCTGGTCAATACAAAGTGGTATGTCATTGTGATGTCGATTTGCATTTCTCTGACAGCTGATGATGTTGAGCACCTATTTATGTGCTTATTGACCATTTGTATGTCTCTTTTGGAAAAATGTCTACTCAAATCCTTTGTCCATTTTTTAATTGGATTGTTTGTTTTTTATATATATTCTTTATATATTCTGGATATTATTCCTTATCAGATACATAATTTGCAAATATTTTCTCCCATTCTATGGGTTGCCTGTTCACTCTGTTGATGGTATTTGATGCACCAAAGTTTTAATTTTTATGAAGTTTCTGTTTAGCTATTTTTTATATTGTCACTTGTGCTTTCGGTGTCATATCTAAGAAACCATTGCCTAACTTCAAAGTTGTAAATATTTACTCCTGTGTTTTCTTCTGATAGTTTTATGTTTTAGCTCTCACATTTAGGTCTGTGATCCATTTTGAGTTCCTCTTTGTGTATGGTATGAGGTAAAGGTACAAATTCATTCTTTTACACATGGATATACAGTCGTCCCAGAAATATTTGTTGTTTTCTTTCTCTCACTATAGTGTCTTGACACTCTTATTGAAAATCAATTGACCATGAATGTAAGGATTTATTTCTGGACTCTTGATTTTCCCCCATTGATCTATGTCTATCTTTTTGCTAGGATCACACTGCCTAGTGTATTGTAGCTTTGTAGTGAGTTTTCAAATCAGGAAGTATAAGTCCTCCAACTTTGTTCTTCTTTTTCAAGATTGTGTTGGCTATTTTGGGTCCCTGGCATTTCTATATGAATTATAGAATCAGCTTGTCAATTTCTCCAAAATTGACAATGCAGTTGGCATATTAATAGCAACTGCACTGAATCCGCAGGTCAGTTTGGGGAGTACTGCCATCTTAATATTATGTCTTCTGATCCATGAAAATGGAATGTCTTTTCATTTATTTAGGCCCTCTTTAATTTCTTTCAATAATGTTTTTTAGCTTTTAGTACAATCTTAATTTTTGCTACAAGACTATTTTGTTACATTTATTCCTGTGTATTTTATTATTTTGATGTTATAATAAATGCAATTGTTTTCTTATTTTTATTTTTAATTGTTCATTGCTATATATAGAAATACAATTGATTTTTGAATATTAATCTTGTATATAAAGATAAACCTGATAAACTCATTTACTGTTTTTAAAACATTTTTGTGGATTCCTTAGGAGTTTCTAGATACAGTCTTGAAACAGAGATAGTTTTACTTCTTCCTTTCCAATCAAGGTGCCTTTTATTTGTTTTTCCTCTCTAATTTCCCTGGCTAGAACCTCCAGCACATTGCTGAACAGAGTATTGAGATTGGACATCTTTGTTATGTTTCTCATGTAAGGAGAAAACAGTTCATATTTCAGCATTAAGTATAATGTAAGCTGTGGCTTTTTCACAGAAGTCTTTTATCAGATTGAGGAATTTCCCTTCTAGTCCTAGTTTGTTTAGTATTTGTATCATGAAACATGTTGGATCTTGTCAAAGACTTTTTGCATCCATTGAGATGATCATGTGGTTTTGTATATTAATATGAGTTATTATACAGATTGATTATTATACGTTGAACCAAGCTTGCAGCCTAGAAATAAATACCACTTGTTCATGGTGTATAATCCTTTTTATATGTTATTGGATTTGGTTTGCTAGCATTTTGTTAAATAACCCAAACTAAAAGGCCTGACAATATCAATAATTGATAAGGAGATAGAAGAATTGTAACTTGCACACACTGATGGTGAGAATTAAACTAATACAACCACTTTTGGAATGTTTTTGGCAGTATGCACTAAATCTGAGCACATGTGTACCTTGTATCCCAGCCATTTCACTTCTTGGTAGATACCTACAGACACATACATATGTGATTCAAAAGTCATCACACTGAAAGAGTATACACTGTACCTGGGAAAATAAACTCATCATGACCATACCAACATTTATTCTAGTAAAATTACCAGAGTACAAAGAAAAGTCCTTTAGTTATCCAGGCAAAAGACCAAGATGCTCAAAAGGGAAAGAAAATCTGATTGTCATTAAATTTTTCAACGGTGATATTTTGTTCTAGTAAAAGATCGAGTAACATTAAGGCATGCAAGAAAAGAAACCGTGAGCTAAGAATTTTTTGTCTAGCCAAGGTAACTTTCTAGTATAAAAGACAAAAATTCTTACCAATATTCAAGAATTCAGGAAATAATTGTGCTAATGAGTGCTTCATGAGGAATCTTCTAGAGAAAGAACAACCAAAATGACCTGGGAGGCTTTGGCACAGAGACCATTGTTGAACATTAAGTACGTAGTTATTTAGAGAACTGAGACTAAATGAAGGTTATAAAGAA
>NW_007732079.1:26062-27814 GCF_000696425.1 Galeopterus variegatus | reverse complement strand
TTGTTGAACATTAAGTACGTAGTTATTTAGAGAACTGAGACTAAATGAAGGTTATAAAGAAGAAAAATATGACAGTCATAGCTATACGCAGTATAGTTCTTTTTGAAAATGGAAAGATCAAATGCACAAAAATAATTTTAATTATATTGGTGTTTATAGTACTGCTGTGCTCTCCTGGTACTGTTAAATGTGTAATATAGGATAAAGCAAGTAAGTAGTCTAATTCTATCACACACTATGTTCTTGAGAACTATTCTCAGTGTGGAAGAAAAGATTTAAGATTTAAGACAGAAGAGGTTAATTAAAAGACTTATAGTCCTAAATTTGAATTGAAAGTATTAATTCGGCCTCATGAGTTATTTTTTAATGTGTTTTTCTAGTTCTGTTCACTGACGAGGAATGGTAACAATGACCCGCCCAGTGGCAATGAGCACTAGCACCCATGTGTGGTCTTGAAATATAATTTCCTACCAAAAAATGCCAAGGCTTCTGGAAGAAATACTTAATTCCAGGACTTGGGCAAGAAATACACCAAATAAGCCTAGTGCATCTCGTGATAGTGAGTAAGCTTTCAGAGAGTACTGGAATCTCTTCAAAAGGACCCAAGAGCAACTTGGATAAGCTTCCACTGGTCAAAGGTTGACAGGGTGAACATTTGTATTGAGAAAAACAGATTAAAATATATTAAATATTCCATAAATAAGAAGGCTTATCTCTCTGAAAAAAAGAACACACTAATTTAGGAAAGACTGGAAAGTATTTTTCATATCTGTAAATATGTCAGCATGGTTTCTGGAGTACTAAGGTATTTATTTTCATCTTAATCTGCAAATCAGATGCATGAGTTCACAATGACACTTTAAAAATGTGGCTACCTTTANCTTAATCTGCAAATCAGATGCATGAGTTCACAATGACACTTTAAAAATGTGGCTACCTTTAAAGGATGACAGGGAATCAACTCATTATTATTTTTAAAACTGTTGATGACATCTACAGGAGTATTTGAATAAGTTCCCCCCTCCTCTGCATTTCCCATAAATTGGCATTTGGATCTATGGGCTTGATCATATTTACGTTTGAAACTTCAGGCCAGATTATTACTACTAGGAAAAGACTTGGTTTCTTCAACAAATACAATGAGGAAGTTTAACGTAATAATAGAGGGGGAATCTTTCGATTAAAAGGGGCTTAAATGACATAATAAAAAACAGATAAAACTGAACTTTATTGTTTAGGGATACACACTTGTGTAGTAAAACTATAACACAGTCTGGCTGGTTAGGTCCGTTGGTTAGAGCACCTTGTAACACCAAGGTCAAGGGTTCGGATCCCCATACCAGCCAGCTGCCAAAAGATAAATAAATAAGTAAGTGAAACTATGAAGCAAAGCAAGAAATGATTTTTATGTAACCAGTTACCCCTAGCAGGAAGGCTTGAGCTCGGATGGGGCCTTTGGTGGGTTCTGGGAGGCTGCATGAGTCTGCTGAGGTTGATATAACAAAATACCGCAGATGGGGCGGCTTCAACCACAGACATCTATTCTCTCAAAGTTCTGGGGCTGAAAGTCCAAAATGAAAGAGTGGGCAGGGTTGAGTTCTCCTGAGGCCCCTTTTCAGATGGCCATCCTCTCGGTGCCTCTTCACATGATCTTTCTTCTACGTGCATCCCTGATGTCTCCTTCTCCTCTTTTTTTAAAATTTATTTCATCTTATATATGTTTTTTATTTTTATTTTATTTTATTTTTTTTT
>NW_007732079.1:15454-25465 GCF_000696425.1 Galeopterus variegatus | reverse complement strand
GCGCCGCCGCGCTTCCCAAGCGGCGCACTGTAGCAGTGCGCCACCGGGCCGGCCCCTATATGTTTTTTATTTTAACATTTACTGGTACACATTTGTGGAGTACAGTGTGTTGTTCCAACACATGCACACACTGCACAATGATTCACTTAGGATAGATAGTGTAGTTTTGTACCCATTAGTCTACCTCTTCTCCTCTTCCACAACCCCTGCTCCTCTCCCAGCATCTGGTAACCATTATTCTACAAGGACCACTTTCTTTTTTTTAGATTCCACATATGATGAAGATCACGTGGTATTTGTCATTTTGTGCCTGACTTACTTAACATGATGGTTGCTCCCAAATCACTCCCTACTATTTTTGTGAACTGGTGAAGGATTAGTGAAAAGCATGAAGACTGAAAAAGGCCAAAAATGATATAATTATATAACTATTTTAGAATATGTTAAAATAAAGAATCAGAACATCAAAAAGTTAGTTAGAAGGCATTTAGGTATTGAGCCAAAATCCACGACTTTGTGAATAACATAATTCCGCTGTAATAAACCCATGTAACAAAAAACAAGAAAACAACCCCCATGATGGTTGCCAATTCCATCCACATTGCTGCAAATGATAGGATACCATTTATACAGCTGAATAGTATTCCATTGTGTGTATATGCCACAGTTTTCTTATCCATTCATCTGTTGATGGGCATTTAGGTTAATTGCATCTCTTGGCCATTGTGAACAGTGCTACAGTAAAGACACCTGCACTCCCAAGTTCATCGCAAACCTCTCCTTCTCTTCTCTTAGGGACACCAGTCAGATTGGATCAGGTCCCCTTATGACTGCATTTAACCTTAATTACCTCTTTAAAGGTTCCATATACAGTCACATCGTATCTGGAGCCTTCAAATAAATTTTGGGAAGACACAATTCAGTCCATAACTATGGCTGGTCAAGGTTTAGTCCTTGGCCTGGGTGGTAGTTATAAGTATTTATCTTATAATAAGTTTTTATGTACATATATTTTATGTGGTTTATAGATCTGTGCTATATTTTTAAATTTAAAAAAATTTAAGTCAGGATAGTGATTAATTTTGAGGATTTAAAGAGGACATGAACATTTTAAAGACATTGTTGCATTCTGATTTTTTATCTAAGTGGTAGTTACATGTGTGTAAAAATGTGCCAAAATATACATCCATGTTTTTTTACTCTTTTAATTATTTTTGCTTCAATAATAAAAGTTATTTTAAAAAATAAAAGAAAGTACAAGAGAGTCTTCCTTAGCCACTACTTAATTTACTCCTCATTTTTTATTTTAGGAAATGTTGCCTTTTGGTATCATCTGTGTCATGGGAGAAATATATAATTTCATACTCGATTTAGAAAGAATCCAGATGCTGTTACATTATTTAGTTGGCACTGTGTGGAAGTGTTGCTTAAAGAGAGACTTTCAGTGCCAGAAATTTATTTGCAATATATCATAGTAAACACCATTGATCTGTGTTTTAAATGTTGTCCAATGCTTTTTGTAGTGTACTTGAATACTCATTGCAAACTGTGAGAGCTATCCACAGGGAATCCAGGCTTTTCTTTTTTCTCATTTTCTTCATTTTTGGAGATAACATCATAGTATATATAGAGAGGACCTTGTTATTTCCAAATCCATAGATTCATCAGGACTGGGCAATGTCAAATCATCACCTGAGTAAATAAAACATGAGCCCATTCGTGCAAACTTATGTGACCTGTCAGCATCATTAGGCTTTGCCATGCACCGGAAGCCAGATGGAATAAGGCTTTTCATAATGATGGCATCTCTCCAGAGAGCCTAACAAATCCAGGCTTTGCTTTTTGAGTAAGCATTCTGGTGTTTATTTTCCGGACAAGGGTCTCACTTCATTTTCAGGTTGCTGTAATTCAAACCCTGCCCTCCTAGGAGGCCTCCCACCTTGCTGTGAACGGATACACCCAACTAGATTCCATAGAAATTCAACTCCACCAACCTAACACACATAATAAATAGCCTAGCAGAAGCAGAATATGCAACAGATTTTACATCCCCGACAGTGGTATTCTCCAAGATAATCTCTGCAAAGACCCTCCAATTCAAGCTCATGTTAATGTCTAACAGTGCAATGTTTAGAAGCATGGACCTGCATCTAGACTGAGATTGATTCCAATCTCAGCCTTGCCACTTACTGTGTAAACCCTGGGTAAGTTACTAACCCACCTGGGCCTCTGTTCACTCATCTGTAAATGGGGCCTATGATATTCTCTATCACACAGAGTTCAAGTGAGAATTAAATGATGTTGTTATATACAATCTGTTGCCGGTCACGAAAAAAGACAAAAAGGAAAAAAAAAAAAATAAGTATTGGATTAGTTAATTCATGTACAGTATCTAGTGAATTACCTAGTGCATAGTATGTGCTCAATAAATGTTAGCTATTATTATTATCTTTTCTATTTTCTTGCCTATAGTAATGTGGATAGGAAGATGAGCTGAATTTAATTTATACAACATGTTCACCAATTTTTAGAAAAAAATTTTGATTCTTTAATTCATTTATTTTTTCTGGTCATAAAAGAAATACATTTCTATATTAATAGATTTGTAACAGTGAAAAAATAAAATTTCATAATCACTATGCAATCATGTGCATTTTTCTATGCTATATATTTCTTTACAGTCCCTTCTTTACCATGCACAAATTCAGGTCAGAGTAAAAGAAAATCATAATTTTAGCATTTGGCCCTTGAATTCCATTTAGAAAACTGTCTTTTAGCAATGTTCCTTAATAATATCACTTGAGTGGAAAGTGCAACTGTCGGGGTTAATAGCAGTCGAGGACACAAAGATAGGTAAACCACCCAGCAATAGGAATGAACAGTAATCGTGAAGTACAGAGAGACCAAAATAAAGAGATAAGCAGACAAGAAGTTTAAAAACATAGTGAAGTGGCTGCGAGTCTTTAAAGAACTAGAAGGTCTAATATTACTGCCATAATATCCAACAATCCCACTTCTGGGGATTTATCCAAAAGAACTGAAGTCAGGACGTTAAAGAGATATCTGCACTCCCATGTTCACTGCAGCATTAGTCACAATAACCAAGATATGGAATCAACCCAAATGTTCTAAGACAGATGAATAAAGAAAATGTAGTATACTCATACAGTGTAACATTTAAAAAGACAGCCTTAAAAAAATAAAATTCTACCATCTGCAACAACATAGATGGACCTGGAAGACATTATGCTAAGTGAAGTCGATCAGTCACAGAAGAACAAAGACTGCATGATTCCATTTATATGAGGTATCTAAAAATAGTCAAACTTATAGAAGCAGAAAATAGAATGGTGTTTGCCAGGGGGTAGGCACAGGGGAAATGGGGAGCTGTTCAATGTGCATAAAGTTATACTTATACAAGATGAATAAGTTCTGGAGACCTGCCATACAACATGGTGCCCATAGTTTACAATACAATATTGTGCACTTAAAAATTTGTTACAAGGATAGATCTTAAGTCAAGTGTTTTTAACACACACATGCAAAGCAAAGGGACACAGGAAGTTTTGGAGGTGATGGATATGTTTATTACCTTGATTGTGGTGATGGTATCACAGGGGTATGCAACGTCCAAATTCATCAGTTGTGTACCTTAAAAAATATTTGACTTTTTCTAAACAACTCAAATAAGTACAGTTTTTTTGTGCATCAGTCATACCCCAAAAAATTGTTCTAAAAAGGCCTAATATTATCATTCTAATCACTTGTTACCTAAATGCCATCCATTTTCCTAAACTGAGTAGTCTATTTTCACCAACCAAAGCTTCGTGTGTGTGCATGTGTTTATGAGTACGTATGTGTGTGTGCAAATCATGGGAACATGCCAAGATCCATATTGGGACCACTGTGGTGTGGGACAGAAACTCACAACTGGGTGAGACAGAGACTAATTGTTCATGAAAATTCTTTATCTACGTTGTTAACAACAGGACTCCTGAGATGTAGCGGAGGACATAGCTAGTCTACCTCTCCTCCTCTTGTATCCAGGAAAGGCCACATGATAAGTTCTGGCCAATGAGATGAAGAGGAAATTGTGGGTGCTACTTCCTGACCTGGACTATAAAGCCTCTGACGTATCACGGAAAAGTCTGAGCATTGACCCCAAATCCTGGACTTTGAGCCAGATGCAATAGTTTGATAAGACTTTGGGGATGTCCAACTCAAAAGTATCTTACAGTAGGTGGAAGCAGGTTGTAAAAACTACACAGGCTTCAAATGGGCTGGACTCTCTAGTGTTCATTTCATTGTAAAACTAGAAGCCAAAGAGAACAGTGAACAAGACAGTTCTTCCCAGAGAGTAGAACCAGAGTCCAAACTATGTGTCATTCCACTGCCAAGGCAGGGAGTCATCACAATTCCTATCCTTCCAGATTTGATCATCACTACAAAACATTGACTGCTGTGTGTTTCCCCATCCTTTGCTTTTCCAAATAAGGATTTTTATTGCAGTTGTCCTGGTCTTAGTCTATCATTTCATACTGCATATATAGGAGGAGATACAGATGATGTGTTTTTTTTGTTTTATCATCAGACCATGAGAAGCCACATCCAAGCTTCATGGAAGAGAATGCCATCAGCTTGAGATCCTAGTGGTCTTAGTCTATCATTTCATACTGCATATATAGGAGGAGATACAGATGATGTGTTTTTTTTTTGTTTTATCATCAGACCATGAGAAGCCACATCCAAGCTTCATGGAAGAGAATGCCATCAGCTTGAGATCCTAGCCATGAAACTGGATGAGCTTTTGAGGTGTCTCCCTTGTGGAGGTGCATTGGAAGAGAGGGGTGCAGCAACATTAGGTATCCAGAAGGATCAACAGTGGCAGACTGTTGATAGTTCCCCCACCATATCCATGTTACCCTGTTTCATTGCAATAGCTGTTGCTGGACCCACATCAGCCAGCTAAAACTCCATTTCCCAGCCTCCCATGCAGCTAGGTGTGGCCATGGGATGTGAACAGGATTGATACATCCCACTTCCAGATCATTTCCATAAAAGAGATGAGCATACACTGTTTTGGCTCTTTTTGCCCCTTTCTTAATGCTTGGATGATGATGAGAAATGAAAGTACTTATCAGACTTAGACTTATGTCTAGACAAGTGCCTCCCAAGCTATCTGTGGTGAAAGACAATCTCACGTGGACTGATGCTTTTGAAAAATACTATAAAATTAAATTGCTAAAAATTGTGAAATGAATAAAAAACAAAGACAAGCCCCAAATATTTTATTATTAGATTCCATAATAATATTATATTTCAATAAATATAATAACAAACAACAGAAAAATTTTTTAAACTGAGCACATTAAATTTAATGAAGAACATGTGAGACTTCTTCACTAAAAAAGATATAATTTGCTGAGAAAAATAAAAGAATAACTACGTAAATGCAGCAATATAACAAGTTCATGGATTAGAAAGCTAAATATTCTCAATTCTCCCCAAATTGATTGATAAGGTCAGTGCAATCTTGACCAAAATTCCTGCAGGCATGTTTATTCAAATTGACAAGCTAGTTCTAAAATTTATGGTAAAAATTTATGCAGACCTAGATCAAAAAAGTCATTTTAAAAAACAGAAAGTTGGAATAAACTACCTAATTTCATGATTTATTATTAAGTTACAATAATTAAGGCAAAGTAATATTGGTGAAAGAATAAACATAAAGATCAATGGAACAGAATAGTGAATTCAGAAATAGGCCTATACATATAAGGTCAGCTCATTTTCTACAAATGTACCAAGGTAATTGAATGGGGAAAGGAAAGTGTCTTTCACAAATAGTGCTAGAACAACTGAATATCTGCATAGAAAATAAAATCATTAACCCCTACCTCACACCATCACAAAAATTAGAAATGTATCACAGGGCTGGCCAGATTAGCTCAGTTGGTTAGAGGATGGTATTATAACACCAGGATCAAGGGTTCAGATCCCCATACTGGCCAGATGGCCAAAAATAAAGGGGGGGTGGATTATAAACCCAAATAAAAAAAACAAAAAATACAAAACTTCTAAATGAGATCCTAGAGAAAATCTTTACAACACTGAGGTAGGCAAAGTTGTCTTAAATTAGAATACAAGAAACACAAACTATAAAAAATATTTTTTTTCTTTTCAAAAGACATCATTAAGAAAAGTGAAAGACAACTCACAGAATGGGAGAATTACAGACAGTACGTATCTGACAAAAAATACTTGTATCAGAATATATAAAGAATTCTTGCAACTCAATATATAACCACATTTTTAAAAAAGTGATTTGAACAGACACTTCACAAAAGAAAAAAAAAGATGCTGAACATTGTCAGTTACAGAGATATGTAAACTAAAACCACAATAAAAAACAATTATATACCCATTAGAATGGCTAAATATTAAAAAGACTAACAGTACCAAGTGTTGGCAATGACGTGCAGCAACTGGAAATCTTATGCACTGCTGGTGAGAATGTCAGATGGTACAACAGCTTTGGGAAACTTGTTAACAGTTTCTTAAAAAGTAAATATAAACCTACCATGAAACACAGCTGCAGTAGCATGAAAGCAGCCACAAACACTAGGTAAACTTTAATTACTAAAACAGCTGGTGGATTGGGTATGGCCAATGGGCTATAGTTTACCACTGTGGTCTAGAATTTCTTTTTGTCAGAAAGGAAGGAGGTGCCCAAGGAATGAAGACATATCTCATTGGCCAAATCTGGGACAATCTGAACAGTAAAATAAACAATGATTAAATAACATTGAATAAAATAGAATCATGAAATATACATATATACATACATACATCATAGGAAAGAAAGGAAAACTTCATCTCGTAGAACGCAAACGAATAAATGTAGGTGAAATGATGGAATTTGAAAATCAATATTTAGCAACTATTACAGTAATATTTTTTCAAATTTGGAACTTTTTTCATTATAGTAATAATTGATTAAAGCAAATAATCACTAATGGACACTAAAAACTAGAGATTTTGATGTAGAACAGGGAATTTACGCAAAATAGTAAGTACAAAATACTTACTAACTTTACAGTAGGGAACTTGGCAGACACAATTTTCACCAAGTAATAAATGTTAAAATCACGTGCCTTCTAATTTAATGCACTAAGAACAAAAAATCATTTTTAGGACATTCTGAAAAAATTACATAACCTGAGAAAATCAGTGAGAAAATATCAAAACTGAAGGACATTCTACAAAGTATCTTCAAAATTGTTAAGGTGGTAAGAGCCAAACGGTGATCGAGGAACTGTTCCAGATAGAAAGAGACTAAAGAGACGTGACAACCAAAAGCACCATGCGATCCTGGATTGAAGCCTGAACCTAGATGAGACATTGTTAGGACAACCAGTGAAATGTGACTGGGATCTTTGGTTTAGAGTACAACATTGTTGCAATGTTAATTTCTTGACTTTGATAGCAGCTCTGTGGTTATGCAGGAGACCATTCTTGCTTTTAAGAAATATGAAGAGATAATGGGTATCATATCTTTAATTTATTCCCTAATGACTCTGGGGAAAAAAAGGTTATTAATGTGTTGTTCTAGATATTATCACTGAGTGATTAACGACCCCAAAATTTAGTACCATAAAACAACTAGTTACTATGCTCATGGATTCTATTAGTCAGGAGCTCAGACAGAAGTCATTACAGTAATAATTGACTCTTGACTGCTGCATGTGTCTGCAGCCTCAGCTAGAAGACTTGGGCACTAGGGCCTGGAACTGTCACTCACTAGTCTGGTGGTGGCTGCTGGCTGTCGGCCAAGCTGATGCAGATGCTATCAGCTAGAAAGCTTACACATGGCCTCCCCATGTGGTCTGGGCTTCCTCACAATAGGCTTTTGGGTTCGGAGAGTGAGTGTCTCAAGAGAGATAACCAGCATAAGTTGTATCCTTTTTATGACCTAACCTCAGAAGTAACATGAACTCACTTCCGCTGTATTCTGTTGGAGATGTCACAATGGAAGCAGAGGTTGGAGTGATTGATGCACTTTGCAGATGGAGGAAGAGCCCAAGAGCCAAAACATGTGGGTGGCTTCTAGAAGCTGGAAAAGGGAGGGAGAATTTTCCCCTAGAGCCTCCAGAAGGAACACAGCTTGGCTGACACCTTGATTTTATCCCTTAAGACTCATTGTGGACTTCTAATCTCCAGAAATGTAAGATAATAAATTTGTATTGTTTTGAGCCACTAAATTGGTGGTAATTTTTTTACAACATTGAGAGGAAATTAATATACTCTGCATGCATTATTTGTACTACTTTAAAAAAAATTTTTTTAAATAGAAACATCCAGAAGTAAGGCCGTCAGTGGAGGAAAGAGGTGGGAGATGGAATGAAATCCTACCTTTTTCCTTGGTGAAGATGGGGAGGGCCATGTTTTCACTTAGTATGTCTTAGCTTAAGAAGCTTTAACCAGGCCAGCAAAACTACAGGACACACCCACATTATGGAAGTCCCAATACCGGATTACCAGACATGGTTCTGTCCCAAGAGACTTTGAACTTGGAAGATCTGTGATCCTATCCACTTGAAGCTGACCCAGGAAGCAAAGTGATGTTTGTGCATAAAAGTATCTCTGAGAATCTAGGCCCTCCTGCAGGCTGGTGGAGGGTAGTACGGAGCCCCCCCAACCCACCTGCCCCTATCATGGCCATTCATTTAGAATTTGATGTGGCAATCAGTCAGAAGGATTGGTAAGAGGTCACAGGAAAGCACCTTGGAGACATGGCACATAGCACTATTTCAGCCAGGCAGATGGGGCCTCCCTTAGGTCTGCTCCACCATTCTTCTAAAGGGTTTTTTGTTTTGTTTTGTTTCTTTTTCCACAATACCAGGACTTTACACTTTAAAAGAAGTGGCCAGCAGCGTGACTTCTAAGCACATCACTAACTGACATCGACATGGTGATTTGGAAAGTACCACACCTCTTGGTCTTACTGGTGGCCAAGAACTACATTCTTGGTTGTCTTAGTTCAGGAAATCTGGTTGGTGTAACTCAAGTGAAATTCAATCTTTCTCCCACAGAAAAAGAGGAAAAGAATGTGGCCAGGTGGTAGGTGAGGAGCGCAATTGGGAGCTCTGAAATGTAGCATGCACGCGGAAGGGGCTGGGGGCACTAAAAGAAAGCATTGAAGCTCCTTTCTCAAAATTTTCCATCAAAACACTCAACAACACTGAAAAGGATCTGCATGTATCCGAGGCCCTTAAGAGTTGAGGTTTCTCCTGCACCTGCCCAGTCACTCCTGAAATGACACTTTTTTTCAGCCAATAGAATTGTTCTATTAAAAACTGGAATGAATTGATTTTGTATCCTGCTACTTTGCTGAAATCATTTATCAACTCCAAGAGTTTTTTTGTAGAGGCTTTAGGCTGTTTGATATACAGGATCATGTCATTTGCAAGCAGGGACAGTTTGACTTCATCTTTTCCAATCTGGATGCCCTTTATTTCCTTCTCTTCTCTGATTGCTCTGGCTAGTACTTCCAACACTATGTTGAATAGGAGTGGTGAGAATGGGCATCCTTGTCTAGTTCTGTTCTTAAAGGAAAAGCTTTCAGCTTTTCCCCATTCAGGATGATATTGGCAGTGGGTTTATTATTATTATTATTATTATTATTGAGATACTTTCCCTCTATACCTAACTTATAGAGGGTCTTCGTCATGAATGAGTGTTGAATTTTATCAAATGCTTTTTCAGCATCAATGGAGATGATCATATGGTCCTTGTGTTTGATTTTATTAATATGGTGTATCACATTTATTGATTTGCGTATGTTGAACCACCCTTGCATCCCTGGGATAAATTCCACTTGATCGTGGTGAATAATTTTACATATGTGTTGTTGTATTCTGTTTGCTAGTATTTTATTTTATGTTACATTTTCTTTTATTTTTTTTTATTTTTATTTTGTCAATATACAATGTAGTTAGTTATTGTGTCCCG
>NW_007732079.1:0-14530 GCF_000696425.1 Galeopterus variegatus | reverse complement strand
ACCAAGCCTATACACTGGGGAAGAGACTGCCTCTTCAGCAAATGGTGCTGGGATAACTCGACATCAATATGCAGAAGAATGACTCTAGACCGATACCTCTCACCATATACTAAAATCAACTCAAAATGGATTAAAGAATTAAATATACACCCTGAAACAATAAAACTTCTTAAAGAAAACATAGGACAAACACTTCATGAAGTAGGACTGGATACAGACTTCATGAATACGATCCCAAAAGCATGGGCAACCAAAGGAAAAATAAACAAATGGGATAAGATATACGAATGGCCAACAGACACATGAAAAAATGCTCAACATCACTCAGCATTCGGGTCAAAACCACACTGAGATACCATCTCATTCCAGTTAGGATGGCTAACATCCAAAAGACTGAGAATGATAAGTTCTAGAGAGATTGAGGAGAAAAAGGAACTCTCATAAATTGTTGGTGGGACTGCAAAATGGTACAGCCTGTATGGAAAATGGTATGGAGGTTCCTCAAACAATTGCAGATAGATCTACCATGTGACCCAGCTATCCCACTGCTTTGAATATACCCATAGGAATGGAAATCATTAAGTTGAAGGGATACCTGTTCTCCAGTGTTCATTGCAGCACTCTTTACAATAGCTAAGAGTTGGAACCAGCCCAAATATCCATCATCAGATGAGTGGATACGGAAAATGTGGTATATCTACACAATGGAATACTACTCAGCTATAAAAAAGAATGAAATACTGCCATTTGCAACAACACGGATGGACCTTGAGAGAATTATATTAAGTGAAACGAGTCAGGCACAGAAAGAGAAATATCACATGTTCTCACTTATTTATGGGAGCTAAAAATAAATAAATACACAAACAACCAGGGGCGGGGGAGGGAAGAAGACATAACAATTACAATTTCTTGAAGTTGATACGACAAGTGAACAGAAAGGACATTGTTGGGAGGGAGGGGGAGAGGGACAAGAGAGGGAGGTCTCGGTAATAGGCCACAGTAATCAACCACATTGTATATTGACAAAATAAAATTAAATTAAAAGAAAAAACTGGAATGAATAGATTTTGTATTGTTCTGGTTGATGAAAGAAATATTCATTCTTAGAAGGGAAAACCACAAATTGTTGAATAAGCGTCAGGACGAAGACAATTTTTAATCCAAGGGACACATACAGACAAGAAAAGGATTCAACAAAGGGACAAGGAGTTCTCTTTGAGGGATTGTTATTGTCTGGTTGATCCATGGTATATTACAGAAGGTTGAAAGGACGCTGAGAGATCCATATAAATCCATCATCTGAGCCCAATCCTTCAATGAAAAAATCACATGAAGCCCAGTGGCTGACCGAAGGCCTGTCAGGTAGTAAGCAGCAGAGCCAGGAATTGAATCCAGATGAATTCCTTCCTGACCATGCTGCCTACCCATCAGGAGCCTTTGTGGATACCAGCTGCCCTGCTCAGGTATGATATGATTGAACTTAAGAGTAATGTATATATCATTTCTGTTTGCATTTTATTAGCAAAAGGAAGCTGCATATCAGTAAGACAGGATGTATAATCCTCTTACTGGGAGGGTAGTGAGTAATTCTAAACAGTAATACAATCTGTGCCACCTCTTCTCTCTGTCCCTCAGCCTAGCAGTGGTAGCAGCTGCTGATAATCTCTGTTCAGCTTTTTTACCCACTGAGTAACCAATTCCCTGTATTGTCATCTCTCTGTATAAAAATTCAAGCGTTTTCTGATTTTTAATTAAGCCAACAACCTCTGCCACATCAACATTTGAACACTTTTTGTTTAAGGATGTGCTAGGCAAGGAAAATAATGTCTGCTGTGGATTTTTTTTTTTAAGTAGTATATATAGCCTCCTTTCTGTCTGTCAGAAACCATCAGTTTTATCTCAGAGGTAAGCCAAGGTGGGTGCATAAAAGTGCATACAGGAGCTATGAAGGGAGATGCAGTCTGATGTAATGTGCTTCTTTCTGAGGGTCGGCTGCTGGCAGTACGACCTGCTCTCTGTGCTCCACAGGGCTCCCCAGCCCACCCAGGTGGATAAAGCCACAGACTGGGATACAAGGCCAAGCAAGATTATGTCATATACAGGATTTGTGTGCGCTGTCGTGGGCACAAATAACCAGTTCCTGAGGATGAAATCAATGTCACCTAAGGGTACAACCTATGGCAAGCCTGTCCATCACGGTGTCAACCAGCTAATGTTTGCCTGATGCCTTCAGTCTGTGGCCGAGGAGTGAGCTGGATGCCACAGTGGGGCTCTGAGAGTCCTGGATTCCTAGTGGGTTGGTGAAGATTTCACATACAAATTCTTTGAGGTTTTCCTCATTGATCCATCCCATAAATCTATCAGAAGAAATCCTGACACCTAGTGGATCACCAAACCAGTCCATAAGCACAGAGAGATGTGTGGACTGACCTCTGCAGGCCCTAAGAGTTGTAGCTTTGGAAAGGGCCACAAATCCCACCATACTGTTAGTGGTTCTCACTGTGCAGCTTGGAGAAGGCACAATATTCTCCAGCTCTACCGTTAATACTCATATAAGTAAGGTTTGTAAAATTCATACCTGATAAGCAATTTAGGACAGTCAAAAAAAAATGAAAAATAAACAAAAAGTAGTGTACACAAAAATACCTGTGAGTAATAATCATAATGATGATCATTGTGATTATTTTTCTTATTTTATAATATAATTTTTAGAACTAACTTTTATAATTTTAATAATTTTAGGACATAATTTTATATTTAATTTTAATAATTTTGTAGCTAAATTTTCATAATACAATTTTTATACTACTTTTTAAAAAGTAATATATGTAAAAATACCATGTGAGTAGTAACCATGGTGATGATCTTCTCATTTCAGTTGGGATTTGGTTCCATTCCGAGAAAATCCAAAGCAACAGTGGCATAAACAAGAAAGGACTTTACTTCTCTTGCATATCAACCATGCATAGAGATAAGTAACCCAGGGGGTTGATTTAATAACTCCATAATCATCAGGGACTCAGGATCATCGCTGGGTTTCCACTTCGTGCTCCAAGATGTACTGTAGCAATAACAAAGTGCTCTGGAACTCAGTAGTTCAAGTGTCAGTCGCCTGCCACCCCCTCCTCCAATTAGTCTGAAAGGGAATAAATAATTGCCTATATGAACCTTTAAAAAAAATTTTTTTTTCTAAAAAATATGTAGACAAATACCGTTTTAATTGGCCAGATCTCAGCACCTAACCACGTCTGGCCACCAGGAAGGCTGAGAAATACTAGTCTGTATGCTACACAGCTGTTTGTCCAGCTAAAAATGGAGAGTTCTGTTACTAAGGGAGCGGGGAGAAGGGATATCCAGGAAAAATAGCAATCTCTGGCACACTCCACAAAAGTCTGTATGCTACACAGCTGTTTGTCCAGCTAAAAATGGAGAGTTCTGTTACTAAGGGAGCAGGGAGAAGGGATATCCAGGAAAAATAGCAATCTCTGGCACACTCCACAAGTGCTCTCATGAGTTAATAAATCCTGAGTTACCATTTCTGTATTCATGGTAACTATAAATCCCATGGAAGACACAGGCACTTTTCCATTAGGATTTAGAGGGGAGAATTTACCCTTCAGAATCCGTAAGATTTGATAAAGAAACTTGCTCTCTACAGGGTTATAAACAGAAAAGGAGCAGCTAAAAGACAAGCTGAAACAAACAAACAAAATTGCTAGAAATGTTATTCAATGATACTCGTTAAAACTAAATAGTCGATATTTTGTGTAACTTTTTTATAACTTATAATTACTCTCATTAAACCTTCACCAAGAATTTGTGAAGTCTGTATTACCATCTTCATTTGACAAATGAGAAAGCCGAAATACAAGGAACATAAACGATTTGCCCAAGTTTAAAAACAATAGAAGTATTAGGACTAAAATAAAAGTTCTGAGAGTCCAGAGTTCAGAATCCATACCTTTTCATCCTCTCCAGTGTGTCTCCATTTGGGGAATTGACAGAGCCAATGTTTTTATATTAGAAGTGAATGAAGACGATTTCTACAAAATCTCTGGGTGATAGGTGAGGACACTGGAGATCCGAGCTACATGACGAGTTTGGATCACTGAAGAAAGGGTCTGGAGCTTTGCTGCAAGATGGTCCGCTTTGGTCTGAATGCTGGTGTCCCCCCAAAACTCGTATGTTGGAGTCCAATTCCCAGTGTGATAGTATTAAGTGGCAGGACCTTTGAGGAGTTATTAAGTCAAGGGCTCCACTCTCATGAAGAGGCTTGAGGGAGTTTCCCAGAACTTTCTGCATTGTGAGAACACAGCAAGAAAGCACCATCTTTGAGGCAGAGAGCAAGCCCTCACCAGACACTGAATCTGCTGGCTCCTTGATCTTGGACTTCCCAGCCTCCAGAACTGTGAGTGAAACATTTCTGTTGTTTATAATTACCCAGTCTATGATATTTTGGTTTGTTACAGCAGCAGGAACATACTACAACATTACCGCTAAGAGGTCATGCTGGAAGCTAAACTGTTTTTTCTAAGTGAAATATACAAGCATTCAGGCATGTAAACCAAGAATCCTCCCGCACAATCTGCTTCCTAAGGCATTTAGCCTGCTACTGGCCAATGCCAACTTACTGCCTCAGTTTCCAACATTCACTAGACTGCTAGACCTCTAGTCACTGTTTGGGTTTTTTAAAAGTAAGAAGCAACAAACCCATATACATCTCAGCATTATTCACAGTAACCAAAAGGTGGAAACCAAAGTGTCCATCATTCGATGAATGGATAAACAAAATGTGGTGTATTCATGAGATGGAATATTATACAGCCTTGAAAAGGAAGAAAATCCTCTCACATGCTACAACATGGATAAACGTCAAGGACATTATGCTAAGCAAAATAAGCCAGTCACAAACGGACAAATACTGTATGATTTCACTCATGTAAAATATCTAATGTAGTCAAAATTACAGAAACAGAAAGTAAAAAGGTGGCCACCAAGGGCTGTGGGAAGGTGGAGGAAGAATTAGTCTGAATGAGTATAGAGTTTCAGTTTTATAAGATGAAAAAGTTCTAGAGATTTGTTATACAACAATGTGAATATACTTAATGCAACTGAACTGTACACTTAATAGTTAAGATGGTAAATTTAACGTTTTTTATCACAATTTTTAAAAAGAAAAAAAATAACAACTAAAACACACACACAAGAAAGAAATAGGGTTTTCCAGGCAAGAAGTAGGATGCTGGCCCAGGAATCATGGCTTGGGATGCCAGTCTAAGCTGTAACTAGGTAACTAAACCATAGCTCTTAGGTGCACCACACTTAATCAGATTGAAACTCAGCCATAGAGATTTTCAACTATTTGCAGCTGGATTGAATTAAGTGCCATCAATGCCAAATCTGTGGAGAGGAAAAGAGAGGGGAAGGAGATGGATTGAGGCACATTATTGACTATTCAATAAGCATGCAACTTTGGAAAAGCACTGGGATCTTTGCAATCTAAGGACACTGGATAAATCTTTATTCAGTTGAATTGATCAGACCCTAATAGTTTCTGGTGTTGACTGCTTGCTTTCAGAGATGTTTTCCTAAGAAACAACACACACTGGCATAAGGTCCCCGACCACTTGCCACTAATTGGCTTTGACTCCAGATGTCTCCAACTGTTTGCAATGCTCACAGGGGCATGCTGAGATTGGATTTCCAGCTTCTATTCTTCAAATAACTGACTCCTGGATACACTTTCCTGATTTTGCTACTCTTCTCTGCTTGGATTTGATACCCTGCCCGTGTCTCCCTCCTGTTTTTTCCCTCTGCCCTACTGGACTCCAGCTATGGCTACACTTTTCCAACTACATCATCCCTTCTCTGTTTACAGTTTTCAAACCTTGGACACAAAATACCATTACTCTAGCAGCAAAGCTTAGGGTTCGTTAGAACATAGTGCTAAGAGTTCTTCGCATCTGCATGCAATAACCCATAAAAGTTCTACAGCAAGTCGTATACATGAAATGAGAACTAATAAGCCATCCTTGTCTCCCTGATAGAAATGCAATGGTTGTATAATCCTCAGTTGAAGGGAGTGCCTTTCAGGGAAAATTTGATTTATCTTCCCATGTCTAAGCTATGCTACTCTGGAAATATTTAAGTAAAAGTTATAACTGTCAGCTATGCAAACTAGCACAAAGGCACATAAAGGCCTAAAACTTGGTAAGATTTTTTTATTATAATGTGAAGACCACCCCAAATAACCTGCAAACCCTCTTCATAGATCTAATGTTTCCTAACAACCCATTCCACTAGAGGAATCCTTTTAAAGACAGCAAACTGAGACTGAACCCATGTAAACATATTTTCTGAAAGATCTCCCAAAAGGGAGCTCTCAAAACAAAGCAGCACAGCATAGAAAGGCAGAATATTGGCCATGAGCTTGGATTCTGACACCCTAACCCTGATTCTGCCACTCACCACCTATGTGTCTGTTCAACTATATAATGGGGATAAAATACCACCTACCTGGTAAAGTTGTTATGACAATCAAATGAGAGAATTTATATAAAGTGCTTAGCACTATAATTCTTAGTTCATAATAAAATTTGGATACCTGGAAATAGTGAAAGCAGCATAAAATTCATGGTTCTTGCCATGAGAGGGCAGGTTTTACAAGAATACTGAATATTAGAACAAATCAGCTATTGGATGGCTGCAATTTATACTAACAACAGCAGGTGGCACTAGTACTGTATATATCTAGTCCTACATAGAGCCTGATTTTTTTTTTTTTTAATCATTCCTTTTCTGCTTTCTTTTCCAGAAATAGCATTTCCCCCTTGATCTTTTAATTTTTGTTATTATTATTATTCTATAGTTTCAGAAGCTATTTTCAGTAGTGTATGGTAAATTATTGCTATTAAAAATGCAGACACAAATTGCCATGGACTGATTTTCATGAAATTTTAAAATTTATTTTGAGGTTTTGTCCTCTCTTTAATTCATTCTCTCAATTGAATAGCATTGTTCTACTATGGGCATGGAAACAAGAATATTCTATGTCTGTGGACTTCTTTAGTCCTGGAAAGGTCAAGCCACTTTTTCTAGGATACCATAAAGTATCTCAGTTTGCTGTCTTTAAGGTATTTGTTCAAAGGAATGTTTGAAGAAAAGACTTTGAACACTGCAGAAGGAAAACTACCAATGGATCTGACATCATTCCTAAATTGCTTGATGGATATACTTTGGTTAATTTAGCAGCAATTGTAGTTGTATTTTCCAATTACACTTTTGTTGCTCTCATAAGTATCTTCATGTATTTGATTTCCTATGCTGCTGCCTTTGCAACTAATGACAGATCATTCTCTAGCTCTCAGCTTGGGGAGCCACAGATTTTACCTTACTAAAGTATTAGCATCAGGCTTAGACTGTAAAATGGCTCAGGCTTCCCTTTTATTACAGGTTTAGAGATTCTCTAAAAGAGTGAACTCAGTCACTAAGGTTAAGATACTTGTGCAGAGACAAGTTAGGCAAACATGGGCTCTATGCAAAGTCTGTTTGTGCAAACACCACTCCAAAGTCTTGCTCGCAACCAGACTTCTGTGGTTAGTGCAGAAAGGGTCGTGTTGACAGAGATCGTAACACCATCCCAACCACAAGGCAGGGTGTCATCTCACACTGGGCTGGGAGGAGAGCTCTGAGGTCCTGTAAACCCCTTTTATGGAGGTCGTGGCTCTAACCTTGCTGGAAGGATTCAGAATAACAGCGTGTAACCCACTGCAAAGGCTCATTCCACCCAATAGAGCACCCCGCTGAAAAGCAAAAGGACAACAATCAGTTGACCTATAAACTTTTCCATATTAAATTAGGTAAAAAAATGTGTGAGTTAAATTCTCTCCTGTGTTTAAAGTTGGATAAATTCGGGGGCGGGGGGGGGATATGCAGAAACTGAAATATCACGCATTACAGCATAGTAGTAAATTTCATGCAAGGGCCACAACATTTTTTTGGCCTATGATGTCCCCTTACATGTACTTCAAAATAAGGCAAGATAGTTAAACATAGTGTAAGATAAAATTCTGATACATTTGAAAATATTTGTTGTGATTCTGTTAGCCAGTTGTATCATCAGCAAATGATGACAATTTGGTCTCCTCAAATTCATGTCTCCTCTTTCCTTGCACTGGATAAAGCAATCTCTGAATACTGCTCTAATTATGGTGTGAGGGGACATTTATTTCTTATTTCTAATTAATGGGAATATGTGGCAATTCACACCTAAGTGTGATGCTGGCTGCTGGTTTCTAATATATACTCTTTATCATGTTGAAGAGGTACAGCTCATTCTTTTTTTTCGCCCCTTAATTTGCCAAGGATTTGGATCAAGAATGAGTTTTTTCAAATACCATTTGCATATCCATCCAGATGATCCCTTGGTTTTTCTCTAATGACCTCTAGATGAGATAAATTCTGTTGATAAATTTCATATTATTGACCCACACGTAGCCTATTAGAATAAAACTTATTTAGTCATTCTGTATTGTTCTTTATATACAGTGCTTGATAAGATTTACTAACATTTTATATTATTTTGCATTTGTTTATACCTGTATTTGTACTGTATCTGTACAAATATATTTCTACCTATATTTTTTGTTCTATATTTTAATAGGTATTTACAGCCAAGGTTATGCTAGTTTTATAAAATAAATTAGGAAGTGTTCCATCTTTTTCTATGGAGCAGTTTATATTACATTCAACTGACATATTCCTTGAATATACAAAAGCATTTGCCTTTATAGCTAGGCCTGGCACATTTTTTAGATGTAATTTTTTGGCCACATTTTCAGTTTCTTCTATGCTGTCTGATTGGCTCAGGTTTTCTATTTTTGGCTCAGTTCTGTTCACTTACATCTTCCTAGTGAATTCTGCTTTTATTGTGATTTTTACACTTCATTCCTTAAGAACAATCCTGTACATCATAGTCTTATGTAAATTTGCTTCGCTATGTCTATGATCCTATACGCTTTCTCATTCCTAATTGTGCATATTTATATTTCTCTTTTATTCTTGGCTAGATTCACTAGAAGTCTACACATTTTATTGGTAAGCTTCTACTTAAAGTGGCTTACAGAATACTAAGTAAAATCTGTGGCCATTTGAATTTTCCTATTGTTCACATTCGAGGTAAACAGGTGGAGTTTCCTGTCTTCAAATAATGCACCATTTTGTAGAATTCTAATGTTTCTACCCAGACAATGAATGATAACAATTTTACAAATAAAAAGACAGTTCAAAAAAGGCCTTTGTGGCAAATCACAGGAGAAATCAAAACACCACTCTCAGGGCAGGCGTGAGCTCAGCACTGGTCCTGTGGGCCAAGCCCAAAGTTAACAAGGAGAGACATTAATAATCAGATCATTTCTAAATGGAGTTTGCATCCAGAAAGAACCTAAGTGAGTTTATTTCCCCGCTTAAGAGACATTTTGCATATGTGGTATGAGTCATTCTGGGGAACAAACCCTGAGGCATAATTTTATGGGAGGGAAGGGCTTGTTTAAATAAAAACATTATGCCACAGTAACATGACTAAGAAGCTATGTAAGTAATGAACCCCAGGGCCCTATCCCCTGATTCAGGTAATTGCTGCAAAGAATTTAAAGACAGTTTATATTACATTCAACTGACCTATTACTTGAATATACAAAAGCATTTGCCTTTATAGCTAGGCCTGGCACATTTTTTAGATGTAATTTTTTGGCCACATTTTCAGTTTCTTCTATGCTGTCTGATTGGCTCAGGTTTTCTATTTTTGGCTCAGTTCTGTTCACTTACATCTTCCTAGTGAATTCTGCTTTTATTGTGATTTTTACACTTCATTCCTTAAGAACAATCCTGTACATCATAGTCTTATGTAAATTTGCTTCGCTATGTCTATGATCCTATACGCTTTCTCATTCCTAATTGTGCATATTTATATTTCTCTTTTATTCTTGGCTAGATTCACTAGAAGTCTACACATTTTATTGGTAAGCTTCTACTTAAAGTGGCTTACAGAATACTAAGTAAAATCTGTGGCCATTTGAATTTTCCTATTGTTCACATTCGAGGTAAACAGGTGGAGTTTCCTGTCTTCAAATAATGCACCATTTTGTAGAATTCTAATGTTTCTACCCAGACAATGAATGATAACAATTTTACAAATAAAAAGACAGTTCAAAAAAGGCCTTTGTGGCAAATCACAGGAGAAATCAAAACACCACTCTCAGGGCAGGCGTGAGCTCAGCACTGGTCCTGTGGGCCAAGCCCAAAGTTAACAAGGAGAGACATTAATAATCAGATCATTTCTAAATGGAGTTTGCATCCAGAAAGAACCTAAGTGAGTTTATTTCCCCGCTTAAGAGACATTTTGCATATGTGGTATGAGTCATTCTGGGGAACAAACCCTGAGGCATAATTTTATGGGAGGGAAGGGCTTGTTTAAATAAAAACATTATGCCACAGTAACATGACTAAGAAGCTATGTAAGTAATGAACCCCAGGGCCCTATCCCCTGATTCAGGTAATTGCTGCAAAGAATTTAAAGACATCTTGCTATCTATCTTAAAAGAAGTGAGTTCAGGAATAGTGCCCAAATATGAAGCAAAACAACCCTGAGATGAAGCCGCACCTTGAGATTGAAGACTGTACAAGAAAAAAACTACTTTAATACGTTGCCTATGTTTTCATTTTAAAGAATTGTTAAGCTATTATTAATGGATTTTGCAATCACGTAGTTGCTTGACTCAAAAAATACCTTTTAAAATATCCAAATTTAAACTCTTGCCATCCAAATTAACAATACCTAAAACTTTGAGTCACTTTTATTGCAGCTGTAAAATGCTACACCCAGTGTAGTTTCTCCCAAGAGAATAAAAAGATTGGCGTTCAAAAACATGAATTCTGAGGACGAGGATCAGTTAAAGACAACAAATAGCCATCCCAATGTCAGCGAGCTAACTAACAGGAAGGCGTTTAAGGAGATTACCCATCTGATGCTGGCTGCACAGTTTCAACACCCCAACGCCCTGCCCAGCCCCCTTCAAGTATTTCTGGAAAATCCCTGGGTGTGTCTCTCTGTACTCAAATACCGATCTGGCACCAGAGGACACAAAAAAGTATATCTGGGACTGGAGAGATTAGTTCCTTTGTCCCATTCAGGTCATGGGTCCCAAATTACAATGTATTACCTGCTCCTGGCTTACATAAACCATCCTGCTCCAAAGCATTTGCCCTGAGAAGCCTGCAAAACACTGCTTAGAACCAATCATGTCTTATTTATATTACTTTTTTTTTTTTTTGTAGTTCCAGCACCCACTTAGTCATCTATAGGATCAAAGAATAATCCTCCTCTATCTAGGGGAAAAAAAAAAAAGGCATTCTGACAGAAGCTATGGAGCCAGCCAGATTTGGCAAAATAAACCTGCTAATCAACAGGGAAAAGCAAAGCCCTTGCCAGTTGTCTCTGCATCCTGTCTATCCATTCTCTTAGGCATTGCAAGGGATAGTCACAGTGCTCATGTGACTAGGCTCCAAATTCATTCATCCTCATTTCTTTCTCCAAGGCTCCTTCCAGCAGAGCATTCAAGCGCTGTGTTTGTATTCGTACGGGTTTTGGTGTCTGAATATCTCTGGCTGTGGAATATGCTTAATGTTTCTTCTGAAAAGATATCAGAGGGAAAAAAGAGGGATATTTCTGGGAATCAGGCTGCTATTCCACCTACGCATCTGGTTGGCTCTTATTTTAATAAAAGACTTTGAATAGCTCTGCTTTTATGATTTAAAAGGACTTTCAAACGGGGATTTAACCATCAGATACAACAAAGTGGGCGGACTTCAGTCTTCAGAAGGAAAAGAATAAACATACCAAAGGCTGTAATTAAAATTTTCCGTTTTCCTTCAACTCCCTTAAAGCAATTATCATCAAATTTGAAATCTCCAGTGCCCACATTCAAACCTCAAGTCTTGGAAAAAGCCCACAGCACAGAAGGAAAAGAATAAACATACCAAAGGCTGTAATTAAAATTTTCCGTTTTCCTTCAACTCCTTTAAAGCAATTATCATCAAATTTGAAATCTCCAGTGCCCACATTCAAACCTCAAGTCTTGGAAAAAGCCCACAGCACAAGGGTGGGGTGAAGCAGTTGAGGTTGTTTTTGTAGAAACGCAGTTCATCAGCTAAGAGTACTAACACTGATGTGGATTAAATTTAAAATGTACCCCTGGCTAGAGAACATCAGTCATTCAATTTCCCTGGACACAGATGAAATAATTTTGAGAAGCCCCTGTTCCACAACTGGTGGGACATGTGGACCAGTAAGTACAAAGGGCTTCAGCCCCTAAAGGTCCACATGGAGTATTTGCTGAAAAAGGTATAAGGAAGTGATTTCTCAAGAAATATCGAAAGGAAAAGCCTGATACAGAACAACTTGGATATAAAGGGTGAAGACAAGGGAGGTATCACAGAAGACCAAGAAAATGCCAGCTCTATTCACCAGTTGTTCAAGCCCCAAACCCTGGGGTCATCCTTGATCCATCTCATGTCTCACAGCCAGGGGCAAGAGCCAAGGTTTGTGGGGCCTGAAGTGTGTACAGTGAGGGATAGGGCTCTTAAAAAAAAATACAAGCATGTTGCTCTTTTTTGGCAAATTTTCCAAAAACACATGCAGATGAAGCATACTGAGGGGGCCAGAGCCTTATAGTAAATCCCCCTCTGCCCACACCGCCCTCCTGTGGGTTCTATCTTCGGGGTATGTCAAGAACTCAGGTTCTTCCTCACCTCCATCCTTCCCATCCTGGATCCAACTACCTTCATTTCTTGCCTGAGCGACTGAAATAGTCTTCCATCCATGCAGCCTTGCCTTGCCCCTTTACAGGCTACTCGTACCACAGCAGACAAGTTAGATCATGTCCCCGGTGGGCTCAAAACCCTCCAAGCTTCTCTCCTGGCAGTCATGTATAAAGCTCTTACTTTGCCTTTACCTGGCCACCCAGTGCCGCTTGGACCAAGTTTCCTCTTAGTCCGCTCTCTCTGCCCAGGCTTCCTTGCTGCTTTTGGAACCTGTCAACCCCGCTTGGTGGTCTTTGGTTTCCTGTTGCTCCTGCTGTCCAGAATATGTTCCCGGGAATCCTCACTTCCTTCGAGATCACCTTATCAGAGATGCCTTCACAGACCACTCAGTGTAAAACAGCAGCACCTCCAATACCCCACCTTTCTTGCTTTGGCTTTTTCTCTACAGGCTTATTCTCAATTGGTACACATTTACCTGTTTACTGTCACACCCCTCCTTCTAGACTGGAAGCTTTGTGCAGGTAGAGACCTGACTTTATTCACTGTTGCACTCCCATTCTTAGAACAATGTCTGACACCTACTGGGCACTTAATTAATATTCGTGGAAAGAAAGAAGAAATTACTTAACTTGGGAAATTAGCTTAATCATCATGTCATTGACAAGGGAAGAGAAATTACATTGGGGGAGATGGTGGAATTCCTTCTGGATGTCAAGTCTAGAGGGATGGAAGAGTTTCTTAACTTATCAATACACATTGTGAATAAATACCCATTGGTTACTGGAGACGAACATAAGCTCTAAGAGTTACCCACCCTGACCAGGACTTTTTTTTTTTTTTAATTTCAGACCTGGCTTTGCAAAAAGTCTCCAAAGTTACAATACACTAATTCTCCAATCAAGCTTTACTATCTCATACTATATGTTTATCTTACTTTCATGTTCAAAATAGGCAAGAAAACCTTCACAGACCGCAAGGACAATACCATTTCTTCCCAGAGGCATTTTCTCAGAGGGTGAACATAATTAAGCTGGTCACTGACTCCGTTTGAGATTTTACTCCTAAGTGCCGTATGAGTTAGCAGGGAGCCCCCCCCGGATTCCCATCTCACCTTCATTCTCAGGTCCCTCCAGGGGGAAATGCGCTCCAGGAGGACAGTTTCAAAGAGGCGCCTCCTGGAGCCTGTCCTCCCTTTCGAATCTTCGTCAATAAAAAACAGTTGGTGAACGAGAAAGACAAGCATGTGCCCGCTCCCCTTCTCCGCAGGGACGCTCTCTGGGCTGCAGGACAGCTGGGATAGGGAGGTCTTGAGAGGGACATTTCTCCTGAGCATGAGGGTCCGAATTTCTTCAACTGGGGAGGAGTCCCGGTATTTGGGATACAGGACTTCCAAATTAGGGCTAAGTAATTTCCCCACAGAGGATCCCCTGTGAAACGATCCGAGGAGCCCGTGTCCCTCTCACCAGCTCTCTATTTACAGAGACACACGTTCTGCTCTCGAGGCTACAAGCGGTGGCCCCAGGAGGTCCCGTCTGTCCTGGAGCCCGGCTTCAGGCTCTCCTGGCGTTTGTGGCAGCTCCACGGGCCATCGCACTAGTCACCCGCCCATTCATTCAGCAAATATTTGTGGAGCGCCCGCTGAGTGCCAGGCACCGGCAGTGCCCGAGGGAAGGAGCGACTCTGGCTCCCTCGCTCGCGCTCCGCAGGG
>NW_007732078.1:220872-221776 GCF_000696425.1 Galeopterus variegatus | reverse complement strand
TATATAATATCTGTTGGAGTTTGGATGTATAGTCCTCCCAGAACTCATGGAAATATGATCTTCAATGTGGCAGTTTGAGTCATGGAGGCAGATCTCTAATGAATCTCCCTAAGTGAGGGGATTAATGACTGAGTTCTCACTCTATTAGTTCCCACAAGAGCTGGTTGTTTAAAAGACCTTGGCACCTCCTCTCTCTCTCTCTCTCTCTCTCTCTCGCTTCCTCTCACCATTTGATCTACTTGTACCCACTGGCAGCTTTTCGTCATGAGTAGAAACAGCCTGAGGCCTGTGCCAGGTGCAGCTGTCCCAGAATCATAAGCCAAATAAACCTCTATTCATTATAAATTACCCAGTCTCAAGTATTTCTGTTATAGCAACACAAAATGGACTAATGCAATGTCCTTCTTTGTCTCTTTTTATAGTTATTTTTTGAAGTATATTTTACCTGATGTAAATATGGCAGCTCCTGCTCTTTTATGGTTTCCATTTGCATGGAATGTCTTTTTCCATTCCCTCACTACTAGTCTACATGTGTCTTTATTGGTGCGGTGAGTTTCTTGCAGGCAGTATATAGTTGGGTCTAGTTTTTTAATCCATTCAGCCAGTCTACATCTTTTAAGTGAGAAATTTAGTCCATTTACATTCAGGGTTTCCTTATTCCTGCTATTTTATTAAATTCTTTGTGTTTGTTTTATATTTCTTATGTTCCTCTCCTTCTCTTTTATCGTCTACCTTTGTTTTTTTCTTTTCTTGTAGTTATAAAACACATTTTCTTCCTCTTTCTCTTTTGCATATCTGTACTGCTAGTGATTTTTATTCTTTATCATGCATTTATGGTGATCTATATCTCCCTTTTGATTCCAAACATAGGATTCCCTTGAGGATTTGTTGAAAAGTCAGTCTT
>NW_007732078.1:215677-220457 GCF_000696425.1 Galeopterus variegatus | reverse complement strand
ATATCTCCCTTTTGATTCCAAACATAGGATTCCCTTGAGGATTTGTTGAAAAGTCAGTCTTGTGATGTTGAGTTCCCACAGTTTTTGTCTGGGAAAGGTATTATTTCTCCTTCACTTGTGAAGGAAATCTCTGCTGTATATAGTGTTTTTGACTGGCAGCTTTTTGTTTGTTTGTTTGTTTGTTTGTTTGTTTGTTTGTTTGTTTTAGCACTTTGAATATGTCATCCCACTCTCTCCTGGCTTGTAGTTTTTCTGTTGAGAAGTCTGCTGTTAACTTGATGAGAATTCCTTTATAGGTAATTTGATGCTTTTCTCTTGCTGTTTATAGAATTCTTCTTTGTCTTTGACTTTTAATAATTTCATTACGACATGTCTCATGGAGGTCTTTTTGGGGTTGAATCTATATGGGGATCTTTGAGCTTCTTGGATCTGTAAGACCCAATATTTGTTAAGTTTTCAGGTATTATTTCATTAAAGAGGCTTTCAATTCCTTTCCCTTTCTATTCCCTTTCCTGTACACCTATAACACAGATGTTTGTAGGCTGAAAAGTTATCAGAGAGCTCTCTCAGATTTTTTTTTTCATTTTTAAAAAATTCTTTTTTCTTTTTCCTTTTTGGTACAGTTTTGTTAATTCAAACTGTCTTCTAGTTCAGAGATTCTTTCTTCTGCTTATTCTAGTCTGCTTTTTATGCCCTCAGCTGTATTTTTTCTTTGAATGATTTCTCCAGTTCAATTCCAAGATCTCTGCTTTTTTTGTTTGTTTATTTTTTATTGCTTGTATCTGTTTGTTAAATTTCTCATACACCTCTTCGAATTTCTTTTGGACTTAATTGTGATCTCTGTCTGTTTTTTTAATCCATCATTTTGTGTTTCCTTAGTAACGTCCTTTGAGATTCCTCCTCAGGAGATTCATTTGTTTCTTGTTGTTTGGAGTCTGGTATTGGTGAATTATAAGGAGTTAAGCTTCCTTGTTTTTTCATGCTTCTCATATTTCTGATTTGACACCTGGGCGTTTGGTAGAGTAGACATTTCTTTTAATTCTAAGAGTAGCTTTTATGGGGTAAACATTTTCCTGTAGAAGTATTCTATACTGTCAGTTGTGTTAGGCATTTTAAGTTTGGTTCTGGGTGAGTGTGGTAGTGCGACCTTCTTATGACTTCTTCAACTGTATTCAATCTTAGAATTGTCAGTGGTTGCCTTTGTGGCCTAGGTGAAGGGGCTCTTGGCAGTTTCTTGTTGGAGTGGATTTCTTGTTGGGATGGGTGATCCACTCTCAGTCAATGGGTAGAAGCATACTGTTGCAGCAGTTCCTGGTAGGTCTGTAGAGGGCCGCTGGCTCAGCTGTTGAGCCTGGAGCAAGCCTGTGTAGATGCTGCAGGACCCAGTGGCTTTCTAGAGGGGGGCTGTAGTAAGGAAAAGGTAATACTCATTCAGCTCTTGGCTTTGGAGTAGTTTTACACAGCTGTTGCAGGGCCTGGAGTTCTGAAGGTGGCTGCCTGATCATCTGTTGAGGGTGACACAAGCTAGTAAGGGTGTAGCAGAGGCTGGCATTTCTGCAGAGGCCTGCCTTGGAGTGTCAGAGCTCCTACCTGCTTCATTGTTGGTCTGGGAGCATATATACACTAAAGCAACATGTCCTGGGAGCTCTCTAGAGGGCCCCTGGCTCAGCTGTTGAGCTTGGAGCAGTCCTTTGTGAATGATACAGGACATAGCACCTCTTGATGTTAAGTGTAGGCAGGGAAAAGCTGCTACTCAATCACTGTTGAGTTTCATGTAAGCCTGCAAGGGTGCACGGGAGCCCAGAAGCGCTATTGAGATCTGCCTTGGAAAGGATGTGCAGTGTGAGTTCAGATGCTGGGATCTCAGTCCTTCCGTCTGTTCTAGGCTCCAGGCACCCTGCTTTTGGTCCCATGCGTGCCCAAGAGAGCATGGCAGAATGCAGACAGGGCCTCCGAGGCTTTCTGGGTCCATCAGAAGGGTCTAGGCTCCAAATAGTTAGGATCATTACTCTAGCGGTGCCTGTGCAAGCATGTAGAGGGTCACAGGGGGAAGCAGGGCTTCTGCTGGGCTAGTTGTGGGCTGTGCTGGTACCTGTGGGTTCAGCTCCCACATGCTGTGCAAGCCAGGCTGAGAATGTGGGGAACCGGGGGGAAGCAGGGCTTCTGCTGGGCTAGTTGTGGGCTGTGCTGGTACCTGTGGGTTCAGCTCACACATGCTGTGCAAGCCAGGCTGAGAATGTGGGGAACCACTGCACTTTACTGGATTTCCTACTCAGCAGGTCTTTCTGCTTACCTAGGCGGAGCGAGTGTTGAATGAGTTCAGTCATGAGTCCCAAAAAGACTGGGAGGATTCCCCTGAGGGAGGGATTGCTGGCATTTGTGGTGGTGGTGGAAACAGCAGGGGTCTTTTCAAGCTTACCTTCTTTCCACCTGGTTTTGGGCTGCTCTCTGCAGTGGGACTCAATGTTTTCAAGATTATAGAACTAATTGATCTTTACGCAATGCTTGTTTTATATGGAGTCATGGATACACTAAAAGTGTTTCTTTCTTCATGACTCTGCCACGAGAAAAACCACAAAGGAAGCTTGGTGATTAATGGTTGCTGACACTGGGCCTGAATTTCAAAAAATCACTGGGGAGGGGTGAACAGTAGTGAACTATTCAGTTCTGTAATCTAGCTAATAGGTGGCTATTATTCAGCTCTGCCAGTGTTGAAAAGGGACAAACATGGGTAACCTTGTCAGATATTTTTAGAAGAGTACCAATCTGAAGTGTTATGTAATATTGCATGCTTGAAAACAAATTTAATTAAATCTTTCTCTTGCACACACACAAACACACACATACACATACACGCTTCCTGTGGTCCAATACATTTCTAGCCAAACAAAACCTCAATTTAGGCAATACAGAGCACAAGTTGCCATTTCCAACCTCTAGGCAGTAGTAATAATTGAATTTAATATGAATTTAAATTAAATATTGTTATAAAATGCTCACTATATTATAAATTAAATGATTCTGAGTTTAAAACACCAATGATTAGATGTAAACTAATCAGTACCTAGAATGCAAACGGAATTGCTATTTCTCTTTGCAACATCAGTTTAAAACACTAATATTGTGACATAGCCCTTGACAGAAGGGGTACGTCAACTATTTATTTTTTCTCATATGATTATCAGAGAGCCAATAACCTAGTAAGTTTTCTCTAAATAGCTTGAAATAAATGAGTGAAGACTCAAGTCAGTATAGCATTCTTTATATACTTTATTATTTTATTAGAATAGATTATTATAAGCCTCTGTAAGATTAAGCACCTAAAATTATTCCTTTTTCTCTTAACTTTTTAATCTCAACTTTGTGAAGTATATATAGGAGACATTAACTTTTGCAATCATACAAAACATCTGTTACGGTCATGAAAGTAAAGGAGAATGGGTCTCCGTAGACTGTTCTTTCTGCTGTTAAGTGAATGCCATAAAAAAGTCATGTCCATTATTAAAAGGTAAAGTAATAGTATAATTTCTGAAATAAAAATCACATCCGTGGAACCAAGAAATATTGAAGAATTGTGCATTTTATCTAGCTAGTTCAAATATGAATTCCATACATCAGAATATCTTTATGATCATTGTTTGGTAATTTCAACTGAATGTGAATGATAGATGATTATCAACATAGTGATTCCATTTAAATATGTTAGAAAAATTCCAGTTTCTTATTTACAATAATAAAAGTGTATCTAATCTAATTAGACTTCCAAGAAGACAACTGTACTTCAGTGGTCCCCAGCTCCACTTTCGTCAAACCGTTTGTCAATAAGAGACATGGATGCAAGTAGGCCGGGTGGCAGAGCACAGTTTGTACTGGCTCACATGAGTGTGTGACTGTATATTTCCTAATACGTTAAACAAAGTAAACCAACATTTTGAATATGTTTCCTCTTAAGGATTTTTCCTCACTCCTTCAAGATTCCCATGTTAGTCAATCTCAGGCTTCTTTGTCAATGCCAGATAATTATTGTGGCCAAAGAAAAACAGTTCTTGAAAAGTCTTTTCTTTAGCTCAAAAGTGTGAACACTGTGGTAAAGAACATTATTCTACTGGAACTTGAACAAGATAACATCAAACTACTCTTCCATACAGCTAGTGCTAGTCACCCAGAGTAGAGAGAGTAGAAAGTATTGTTTTTGTGTGTACGTTCTCAAAGTTCAACACATTTGACTTTGAAAATAGTTTTGTCACATTGTAATCCTATCGGATAATCCTTGGAGGTTTTGTGACTGCCCCACATACTTATTACAAATTAAGGGAAATACATTCAATGTAAAATACCCTTTCAGTGAGTTTGACAATGGGGCAAATATATTATATAGGCATATTTCAATGTATTTTGTATTTTCAGGTATTTTCCCATTTAAAAAGTAATACATCAAAATTATATTCTTAAAAAATGGGGATAAAGATCAGAGATTAAAAGACATTTTATGCATCACTGTAATCGATAAAAATAGAAAAACATAATTATACTAACTTGAAATCACAAGATCTGAAAATAAATGTTTCTGCTTCACAGTAGGTTATCATAACTAAATGTATTCATTAGCCAAAGTAAAAAAAAAAGTGGAATTTATTTTGATGCTTACTTAAATTATGGATTGTATTACTTTGAAGTTTCAAAAAGGTCTGTATTTTGTTTTTTTTGTGAGAGAATACTCTGAGCAATAAATAAATAAAAATATTACTCAGAGTGATATTTTGATGCCAATAATGCAAAT
>NW_007732078.1:213453-214560 GCF_000696425.1 Galeopterus variegatus | reverse complement strand
TGCAAATTCAGTGGTGTACAAAAAAGTATCAATAATATTTCAGCCCTAGCTGCATTCCACTGTTTTCTCTGTTGTTAATAATACTAAGGGAGAAAAGTTTAAAGACCCATGCCTTACATATTTGATTTTCCAATAACCACAAAAAAAGGTTAAAATATTTCTAGGATACTTCAAATAAAATAAAATTCAAATCAGTTAAATATTTAATCTAAAATTATAATATTTAACTTTTGAAGAGCATGGCAACAAATGCCATATACTGAATGTAGAATGAGCTGAGAACAACTTTAAATACTTTATCTCATTTAATATTCAAGGCATGCATGTAATTTATGATTTATTCCAATTTTAGAGGTGGCAGAACTAAAGCTTACAGTGGATAAGTACGTTGACCTATGTATCTTCTAGTAATATCAAGATTTAATTTCCAATCTGCCTGGCAACAAACAAATCCTTTCTCTATTACATTCTCCTAACTTCTTTGGTGGGGGTGGATGTTACTATTCTAGATTTACTGAGAAACTTTTTGGTTGTTTGTGACCAGTTTTTCATTATGTAGGGCAGAGCTGTCATGGTTATAAATCTGTGCATGGGGATTTTCGATGAGGGTACAGAGATATAGATAGCACTAGGTATAGATAGCAACAGTATCCTCTTTAACATTTGAGGGTCACATGAGGAAAGCTTGTCTGGAAATTACTGTGTTATCTGTACACAAAACAAAAAAAAAGTGTTCAGAGTCTTCAGTTCTTTATATATGTGATTCCTGAGTGACCTCAACTACTTTCTAGTAATGATGGTAGCAACTATTTTAAAACAAGCTTTCAGCTAACAAATTAATTTAGAAAAGTCTAGCAGGAGGATTCCCAGACTCATGCAAGCATGTATGAAGCAGTATTGTTAGAATTGTACTACCTGCTTCTAGACATCTGCAAGAATCATCAAGTGTCCCTTATTTTAAAAAGTGATGAAAAATACTTACCATTTTTGAGTGTTTATTTTATTTTTTAATTTATTTTTGTATTGATTATATATATTTGTGGAGCATGGAATCAAATATCAATACATGTGTACAATATGTGGTGATCAAATCAGGATAATTAGTAT
>NW_007732078.1:211658-213020 GCF_000696425.1 Galeopterus variegatus | reverse complement strand
TTGGGTCATATGGCAGTTCTATCTGTAGTTGTTTGAGAAAACTCCAAACTGTTTTCAGTAAGGGCTGCTGTAGTGTGAATTATATCCCCTCAAAATTCACTGAGGCTTGAATTTGTATACCCGAAGTTTAATGTAATAGAAACTTGGTCCCCACTGTGACTGTTAAGAGGATGGGAAATCCTATTATGGTAATTGAAAGGTGGGGCCTTGAAGAGGTGATTAGATTATAGGACCATCCTATAATGAATAGATTAAAAATGGTGGGCAGTGGCATTGTTCTGAGGGCTTTAAAAGAAGAGAGAAAATAGTCTCTCTCTTTTTCCCTCTCTCTCTCTACTCTCTCTGTTTTCACCATCATGCAATGTGAGACCACTGGGGCACTGTTGCCACACCCAGATGGACTTTGGACTTCCCAGCCTCAGAAACTGTAAGCAATTAATTTCATTCTCTTTTTAAATCACCCAGTTTCAGGTATTTTGTTATAAGCAACAGAAAAGGACTAATACATCTACACTAATTTACAGTCCCACCAACAGTGTAGGAGTGTTCCCTTCTCACCACATCCATGCCAGCATTTGTTATTCTCTGTCTTCTTGGTGACAGTCAGTTTAACTGGGGTGAGATGATATCTCAGTGCAGTTTTGATTTGCATTTCCCTGATACTGCACGATGTTGATCATTTCCTTATGTGTCTGTTGGCCATTTGTATGTCTTCATATAAGAAATGTCTATTCAGCTTGAAAAACAATTTCAGAAAAGTTGAAGGATATAAAATCAACATGCAAAAATCAGTAGCATTTTTATACTCCAACAACAAACTAGCAGAAAAAGGAATCAAAAAAGCAAGCCTATTTAAGATAGTTTCTGGGGAAAAAGAAAAAAAGAAATACCTAGGAATCAATTTAAACAAGAAGATGAAAGATCACTACAATGAGAAGTACAAACCATTGCTGAAAGATATCAAAGAGGATACAAAAAAGTGGAAAGGCATTTCACACTCTTGGATTGTAAGAATTACCATTGTGAAAATGTCCATTCTACCCAGAGCAATCTACAGGTTCAATGCAATCCCCATACCAATGACAATCTTCACAGAAATTTAAAACAAACAAACAAACAAACAAAAAAGCCTTAAGATTCAGATAGAATAACAAAAGATCCTGAGTAGCCAATGCAATCCTGAGCAAAAAAAATAAAATAAAATAAAAATGGAAGCATAGTACTCCCTGACTTCAAACTATAAGACAAAGCTATATTAAACAAAACAGCATTGCACTAACATAGAAACAGACACTCAATGCAACAGAATAGAGAACCCAGAAATCAACCCACAAACTTACAGCCAACTGATCTTTGACAAAG
>NW_007732078.1:208651-210965 GCF_000696425.1 Galeopterus variegatus | reverse complement strand
ACAGAATAGAGAACCCAGAAATCAACCCACAAACTTACAGCCAACTGATCTTTGACAAAGGAAATAAGAACATACATTGGGGAAAAGACTGCCTCTTCAATAAATGGTGCTGGGAAAATTGGAAATCCATAAGTAGAAAAATGAAACTAGACCTGTACCTCTCAGTATATACCAAAATCAATTGAAAATTGATTGAAGACTTAAATATAAGATCTAAAACTATAAAATTCCTAAAAGAAACCATAGAGGAAACACTGCAGGAAATAGGACTGGACAAAGACTTTTCAAACATGACCCCCAAAGCACAGGCAACAAAAGAATATAGAAACAAATGGTATTATATCAAACTAAAAAGCTTCTGCACAGCGGAAGAAACAATTAAAAGAGTGAAAAGAAAATCTACTGAATGGGAGAAAATATTTGCAAACTATGCATCTGACAAGGGATTAATATCCAGAATATCAAAGAACTCAAATAACTGTAAGAAAACAAGTAACTCAATTCAAAGAACTCAAATAACTGTAAGAAAACAAGTAACTCAATTTAAAAATCAGCAAAGGAGCAGAGTGTTTATATTTAAAGCAATTTCTAAAGTAACTTTTTGACTGATGTAGTGTTGACAATCTGAATGTGTATTCCTAGTGTGTTTTCCTGAGTGCGATATGTATGTATATTTGGCATATTTGTATGTAAAGTGAGATGTATGATATGCAACATATATGGATGTGTGTATTTATAGTCTCATCTAGAACACGAGTAGGAATAGACTTTGTCTCTCAGGTTTCAGGAAACACAGAGTCAGAGTTTGAGAGACAGAAAAGAAATGAATATAATTTACAGATATTAAGACAATGATCCCCAGCATCACTCTCCCCCACAAATCAACAAATTTACAACTATTGAAAAGCAACAACAGCCAAGCCAGGGTTGCTATACCTCAAGCAAAAAGGAGGAGAGACCTACGGAGTTCATGAAGGCAGGAGAGCCATGATGAGAGAAAGAAAGGACTGCTCCTACCATTTTGAATCCCGGCTGCTTCAAGGCTAGAGCTGGTGAGTGCATAGAGCAAGAGCTGGCAAAAGCCACTGCTGTGCCCTTCATATAAAGTTGCTTGGAGTCTGCAGGGGAGAAAAGGGCTTTCATGGCCCCCAGGCCAGCAAGACCACTAACAGTGTTCCTGGGGACCCACATATGAGGGAGGAGACACAACAACTCAAAAAGGGAGCCATTTGGAGGCCAGTGAGTCATCATCAGGGACCAGTGCATGGCCCATCACATGGAAAGTGTTTGGAGTGTGGGAGGGGGCAGAGACAGGCCACCAGGGGAACACTGGGGCGCAGCATGAACTGCCTTCCAATTAGCACAGGCCCGCTCTGTGTAGACTGGTCAGGAATATAGATCTGCAGGGGGAGCAGTTTGCTGAAAATACTCAGGTACAAACCAGAGTTTCTACACAACCCAGGTGTACTGGATCTCACAACACCTGGAAGTACCTACAAAGTCAATCATTAAAACCTGAGCTGTACAAAAAGCCTTCCCCAGAGAATCAACAGCAAAGTAGCAATTTAACTCAACCACAGGGCTCAAGTGCTGGTACCCCCCAGGAAGTTCCCCCATTGTAGAAGTAAACAAAGAACAACAAATTAGTTCCAGTGCAAAATTCAAGTGGTGGGAACAGCTAAAAATCCAACAGAACTGAAAAGGAAAACAAAATATACACAGACCAGAGACAAAGTTTGATATTAACTAGTAAAGGTCTTACATCACCAAAAAACACCTGTAAAAACTAGAAGGACCAGAAGCCACCTGGGCTCCCAAGACAGGGAGGGGAAAGGGACATGGGCCTTGACCACAGCACTTGACACCTGCAACCAGCCCAGTAATGACCACCAAGCTGCCATAGGAAGTATCTCTGGCTCCTGAGCTGGGGCAGTGGGGGGACTTGGTCCTCAGCCATGCCCCCTGATGCCCACAACCAGCCCAGCAACAACCACTGAGCTGCTGCAGGAAATGCCCTGTACTCCCAGGCCAGGGTGGTGGGGGACTGACGGCTTCAGCCACACCCTCCTGATATCTGCATCCAGCCCACCAATAACCAAGCTACCACTGGAAGCCTTCTGGTCTACCCCTGCAGGAACGAGGGGGGCGCCACAGGCCTCCTTTTCCCACCCTATTTCCTTCACCCTTCCCTTTTCCCTCTCCCCCCCAACTGCTCTGCAACAACTACTTAGAATGTAAAAAAGTAATAATAATAATAAATAAATAAACTTAAAAATAAAAGAATATAATAAAAGTTTATTATTTTTAAGATTTC
>NW_007732078.1:182652-207795 GCF_000696425.1 Galeopterus variegatus | reverse complement strand
GTTGCCGGACACGGAAAAAGACAAAAAGGAAAAAAAAAAAAAAAGAGTTTGTTTATTCCTTTTTTAAATTGATCACATTTAAAAATAAAACTAATTTCACAAAGGTTTCTATTGATTGTTCTCTTGAAAAGGAGTATATACTACTAGATTTTAAATATACATTCCCACAGCACTTGAATGAGGGAAAGTCACAAATATTCCTATTGCCTGCAATAGAAATATGTATGCACATTCTGTCATTCAAATGTTCCTTTTACTTTATCATTTTCACAGAACTTTATATCCAAAGGGGGAAGAGAAATTTGCAAATATTTCTTACTCAATGAATAAACATAAGGACAGTCCTCATAGCACTTTGCAGATTGTGCTAAGGCATCAGACTGGCAAGAACGTAAAAGCTCCAAATGGTTTTGTTGGTCTATTTGTTTTGCACCTGCCAGCCTGTGCATTATAGTTTTTGACATCTGCTTCTGCATTTCATTTTTCAAAAATCACCTAATTTTTAAATAAAAGGAAAACAAACTTTAATATTTGAAGAAAATATATTACATGAAAAACAAAACAAAAACTCTCTGGCTTTGCATCAATATAGAAAACTTTTTATTCAAGAGAATCATATAAAAAGCCTATTAACTTAATTCTACACTTTAGGAATAATTTCTGCCTGCTGAACAACTGAGAATTCACGCCATATGAAGTGTTAGGAATTCCATCTGCCATCTATTAACTGACCGAGAATATTTGATTGCCTTTTGAATCACAGAGTATTTTGGGGGGAAAGATGATTTTTTGTTTTTTAATTTCTAAGGAAAGATGGTCAGCTATTTCTGTACTGAATAAATATCTATTTTGTCAGACACTGTTTTAGCCACCTGAATTATATCAGTAAATAAAGCAGGCAAAGATCCTTTCCTAGAAGTAACTTACATTATTGAAAAAAAATGAGTAAGCCATAGGATGAATAACCACAGTCTATCTATTTCTGTACTGAATAAATATCTATTTTGTCAGACATTGTTTTAGCCACCTGAATTATATCAGTAAATAAAGCAGGCAAAGATCCTTGCCTAGAAGTAACTTACATTATTGAAAAAAAATGAGTAAGCCATAGGATGAATAACCACAGTCTCATTTGCCTGTGATACTTCCAGTGTAGTCTGCTGTCAAGACATACTGTTAATAGCAACCTCTTTCATTCATCAAATTGTACTACTTCAGATAATATATTAAATGGTCACTTTAGTGATATAAATAAGTAGTAGGTAAATTACATAGAATGCTAGGTGGTAAGTGCTCTGGGAAAAAAAATAGTAATGTGGGATAAAAGGTTTTGGAGTGTGGAAGAAGACAGAGAGTTGTAAATTACCAGGGCTGCAGGAGGAAGCCTCATTTCAGACTAATAAGCCAGCAAGACTGAAATAAGTGGGAGTGGCTCTCAAGAGTTTCCATTCCCAAGCAAATAAAATGCCGCTGTAAACATTTTGCAAGGAGCTTGTGCCTTAAGTCTCAAGGCCAGTATAGCTCGAACAATGACTAAGGATGTCTGAGTGGAAAGACAGCCAGATCATGTAACTTGTAGGCCATTGAAAGATTTTTTGATCTTACTCTAAGAAAATTGAAGAAATAACTGGACTGGTTTCATCAGAGAAGTAACAAAAGTATCTGTATGAGTCCATTTCTGTTGCTTATAACAGCAAATACCTGAAACTGAGCAATTTGTAAGGAAACAATATTTATTACTTATAGTTCTGGATGCTGGGATGTCCAGAGTCCAGGGAACACATCTGGTAAAGGCCTTTGTGGTGGTGACAGCAATGCAGGGTGTCACACAGTAGATGGCTTGAGCAGAAAGAGAGGGAGAGAAATCTCACATGCTCTCAGTTCTAAAACCATCAGAATCTCTCCCATGACCACCATTAAACCATTAATCTAGTGAATGGATTAATCCATTCATTAAGGTGTGATCCTCATAATCTATCACCTCTTCAAGGCCCCACCTACCATAACAGGATTTCCCGCCCTCTCAACATTGTCACAGTGAGCTTTGGGGGGACATCCTATCCACAGCAGTATTCCTCTCACTGTTCATCCAAAACAGATAGTAGGTGGTAAAAATGGAAAAGAGACACCTGCTTTGGGGACCTTGCTTGTCCTACCTCAGGCACAAAAGTATTTAGTACAATGAATTGATTCAGTAATAGTGATATCTTTGGATATCATTATTTTAAATAAATGCTTTTATATTTTCACCATACAGGACCATGCTTGCCCTATCCTTTCTTTTTCTGTTTTGCTAAGTTTTTTGTTTCTTTTTTTGTTTTACATAAAGGGCACTATCAAATGTTTTCTTCTGCATCTTTTTAAATAATTAGCCTTTTTCCCCCTTTAATATGTCATTGTGGTGAATCAGGTATGTATTTATTCATGAGTGTATGTGTATAGGTGTGCTATCCTTTAAAATCATTTTTGTATTTATTTCTATTATTTCGGGGATATTTGTATATATTTTGTGATACTACTTGACTTTAATGTTCATTTCTGTTACAGTCTTTGTTTCATTTTGATGTCATGGGAAGATAAGACTCACATTAAGATAACAAGTATATCCTCTTTTTGTATTCTCTGAAAGAATGACAATAATATTGGAGCTCTCTTACTGGAATATATGATATAACTTATCTGTAAAACTGAACTTTCTGTTTTGATTGCAGAATAATTTTTTAAATATTGATTTATTTTGATTATTAAGTTCCTAACATTCAGGAGTTTCTTTTCAAGTCATATTTTATATAGTTTCTTTTCTTGAATCTAAATTATTAAATATATCAGCATTACATTAATTATATTTTCTTACTTTTGTTAAAGTACATGTTACTCTTATGATTGTCTTCTCTTTTTCTTCCTTAATATGGTTACTTGTGCATTCTTGTCTCTTTTGAGAAGAGAGTGAAATATTGCATAAGTTCTTCACTTCTACTTATTAAGCTTATTTTTAGTCTTGGAATTTTTGAAAAATTACCTACATGCTTTTGTTGACCCTCTTCTTTTATTTCTATATTCTCTTTAATTAATTTATTTTCATTTTAATAACTTACTTTTTTCCTTGTTTGTTTGGGTTATCCAGTAGTTGGTTTTCATCTAATTGTCATTCTTTCTACATAATCTTCTCCCACATTCCTCCTCCAGCTTCTTTTAACCTGTTTCCATTGCACTTGGTGATGTTCTGCTGCTTCATGATAATATGACTAAATAAGAATCTATTTTTCTTTTCTTTCTGGAATTCATTCACCTTTCTCATTTAAGGGAAATCCTCAATAAACATTACTCTGTATGCTTCTGCTCCCACATTTTCTCTATTAACTACATCTGGAACTCTAAGTGGATATATGTTAAACTTTCTCTTTTAATTTTCCATATATTTGAGATTCCTTTCGTGTTTTCCGTTTCTTTGTCTCCCTGTACTGCATGTTGCTGTTGTTCGATTTCTCAGATCTATTTTTTGTAGCTTTTAATAATCTCTCAGATACCACAAATCTGTTAGTTAAACCATACACAGACTGTACCAGTCAGGGTTCTGCAGAGACAGAACCACTAGAATATGTGTATAACTGTATGAGAGGGGACTTATTAGGGGAATTGGCTCACACAGTTGGGAAAGCTGAGGCATCCCACCACAGACGATCTGCAAACTGGATGCTGGTAACGTGGCTCAGTCCAAGTCTGAAAGCCGCAGCAACAGGGGGGTCAGTAGTGTGATTCTGAGTCCCAGGACAAAGGCCTGAGAGCTGGATGTGTCAGTGGTATAAGTTCTGGAACCCAAAGGCTGAAGAGTCTCAAGTTCAGATGCTCACAGATAGGAGAGAAGCGTGTATTCCAGTTCCAGTAGAAATAGAATAATTTGCCTTTTCCTCTGTTTTTGTTCTCTCCAGGCCCCCTGCAGATTGGATGGTGCTTGCCCAGTGGACTGAATGGTGTCAGATTTTTCCCATGCAGTCCACTCAGGCTCTCCTGCTAATCTTTTCTGGAAACACCCACACAGACACACCCCAAAATAATGCTTTACCACCACGTTTCTGTGTATTCCTTAATCTAGTCAAGTTAGCATCTATAATTAACCATCACAGAAAGTTTATAATCTCAAATATTATATCTTGTTGTAAAAGTTTTCTTTCTTTTTTTTTTTTTTTCCACCAACTCTAGTTGGTCAGTTTTGAAGATCTCTCATTCCTCTGCTACAATTTCAAATCTGTTTTTCAAAACAAATAAAACCTAGTTTTATTTTCTGTTGTTTATTCTGATTCCTGTTCAGAGTGTTTTGTTTTCTGTTGTTTATTCTGATTCCTGTTCAGAGTGTTTTGTTATGTGCTTATTACCTTTTTCATTGTGAGTGAATGTTCCTTTATCTTTGCTAATTTTTGAAGACTTGAATTTAAAGGTGCTTTCCTTCAAAATGTGTCTGTCATCCACCTGGCTTCATTACTAACTTAAGACCAATTTAAGTCATTTTCTTGGATTATAGTTTTTCGGGCCATAAGAGTACAATGAATTCAGATTCCAACCTATTTGTATGTTTTCTAGGAAATTTTACTATTTTTTTAAGAAGAACAAAGGGTTATAAGCAAATGGAGTTATAGGCTAGTTTTTTATGGTAGATATTTAGGTTTGTTCAGTATTTATGTATAGAATCTCTTTTCAAAGATTCAGCCTATATATGAGAACTTAACATTTGACCCTTTACCTTGTACCGACTCTGTGATTTGTTTTATGTACCATATATACAAGGGTACTTTAAAAAGTTTTTGGAAAAATAGAATTAAAAGATAACACAACCTTTCCATGAACATTTTTGAAGTTCTCTCATACACAGATAATTAAAGCCCTAGACATAGCATTCAGTCATTATTAACTGCCCTAAGGCAGCTACCAACTTCAAAGCTTATTTTCCTCTTTGAATTCATGCTTCATCATCATTTTTAGGCTCACACATTTTCCTTACTTTCCTACCATCTGTGAAATGCATTTGAAAATTTTTTCATATTTTTCTTCCTAGCACTTTTGCTTTGCTCTACTGCGAGTTTTGCTCACGTTGCTCAGCTTACCAAATTGTCATAAGCATAAGTACTCCAACTCCTCTACACTTTTCAGAAGTTGAAAATTGTTGAGAAATGTCATCTGCTACACTCTCATTTTATTTTTTTTTTCACGTAGATTTCTGAGTTTTATATTCTTCTCCATTCATTTTAGTTAAAGAAATAAATGTTTTGAAAACCCTGCAATCTTAAAAGAAGTTATTATAGCAAAATCACAAATTTTCTAACCCTATGACTATTGGGTATCACTCAATTTAGAATCAGGAACTTGATTATCTGTTTATTTCTGTACGATTTTCTCTCCTTTTGCATTTTGGTGGCAAAATGGTAAGCAAATAGTTGAGGCATAATAAAGGTTCCTAACTATTACTCCAAAACCACAGAATCCTGGTTTATGAAAATGCATTATTGTATAACTTTTTATGAAAATGTTTATGAAAATGCATTATTGTATAACTTTTCAGCTTTCCAAAAATTTACTAAACTATGGGACCACAGAATCCTTCTACACTGTTTATGAAAATGCATTATTGTATAACTTTTCAGCTTTCCAAAAATTTACTAAACTATGGGTGATGATGTCTGTTCCAGGCATTTTCACAAATGTTAAAAAGTTATAATTTACATTTTTGCTGTTGTTGAAGTTTGATAATATGCTGGTTTTCCCTGGGGCAATTTTGCTTTGAAATACTATAACTGGCAGTTATGGGAAAATGATATTAAGGGAGAACAAATTTGACTAGCAATGGCCGTAAATAAAGATCCCTACAATGAAAGACAGAATAATTAGGTGAAAATAGGAAGAAAGAAGTATACAAAGCCATCCTACAATTTCAAAATTATGTAAGAAGTATTCTAATCCTAAAGCACAATAAACAAGATTATATCAATGTTGTAGATTGTTAAAATGAATGTCATGAAGTCTTGCTTGAGGTAATAGCTTGGCAGCAAAGCTAAAAGTGGGAAGTGGACAATTTTCAAAATGTAAAACCATATTAACACATTTGCATGTTTTATGTATACTTGGACAATAATATTATTACATAATAAAAGAAAAAGTAAACAAACTCTTGACAGCCAATCTGTTAAAAAAAAAAAAAATCTTCTAATTTAGAAAAGGGCATTCTAATAAACCTCTGAAATGGAAAGTAAATAAATAAATAAATAAGTGTAAATGTTAATGGAATAAAACCAGAACTTTTAATTTAGAACTGGGGAAAAATCAATGATACTATCTGTTCTGTTATGCACCAAACCCTGGCTTCAAAAGTGTAAGGCTTTAACCTAAGAACCCAACTTCCTCTATTTCCTTTACTATTTCCATTCTGCTAAAAGAACTAACTACTTAGATTTTCCTTTAAAACAAGTGAAGTTAGTAACAGAAGAGATTTTCCTTTAATTCCCTTTCAAAAGCCTAATTTGAAAAAGAAAAGAAGAGCTTTTTAATTGACTAATAATTTCACATTGTGCTTGAAGCAATGAAAGTACAAAGCTAAGGAGGGAAAAACCTGTCTTACCCTGAAACACATACTATAGTGGAATATAGTTTTTCATTGTGATATACAATATAACCTGGACTCAAAAGGTTGCAGAGAGCAATATTTCCATTACTCTGGACATATGCCAAGGTTATGAATCACATCTTAAGGTCTATGTGTGTGTGTGTGGGCAAGAGAGTATAGGAATCTTCCTATCCAGATTTATATTCAGCTACTATCTACTTGTTATAGCAATTGTGAAGACCAGGTAAAACAATGCCATGAAAATTACTTTGTGAACTATCAGATATACATTTTTCAGATAGACAGTTGTTATAACACAGACAAAAACAAGGCACATGTAAGTAGTAAACTGATCAAAGCAAGTCCAAAATCCTACTTCAGTATTCCTTTCTCCAATCCTCCCCTCCCCACTGAGCTTGCATACACTGATGTAAAGCCTCTCTCCAAATGTTATTCATGCTCAGGCTTTCATCAGGTATTTAGTTCCAGCCAAAGGAAATATTGTGGACAAATATGAGTGAATAAAAATAGACAAAACCATGTGCTCTGGAGCTTCTAGTGTCAAAGTAAGGCATCAATCAAAATGGCACATTAAGTTAAAATTATAATTATTCATTGCCCCAAGAGCCAAGAAAAAGAGGTGCTTTGTGTTGCCAGGGCATGGTGATTTTGGAAAGATTCCCTTAAAGGGAGCATTTGCGGTGAGATTTAGGATAAGTAGGGTTTAAGTAGTAGGGTTTTACAAGAAAAAGCTCAAAATTGGGAGAGTGTTTGGCAGTGATGAGGGAATGGAACATGGTCTTTGAATAGCAAGCAAGGAGCAGAGGGATATTCCTCATGTATGACATTGGGGTGGTGAACGAGATGCCGAGTCATTATGCCAAGCACAACGGGAAGCTGATGAATAGCTGAGCAGAGCAAAAACAATGCAGATTTGTATTTTTCTTTAATTATTCTTTGGATTGGATCAGCAAGGATGGTGAAGAAGGAATGTGTAGATGAACCAGCTAAGATATTATCTCACCATTAAGATGCATAATTTTTCAGTATTTTCATCTAGTAATAAAGAGATAGTCTTTTCTGTACTTTCCCATTTTAATCCAAGTAAATGTATAGATAAACCTCTGTTACCTGAAAAGTGAGAGAATGGCTTTTTCACCACAGTTTGGTCCTGTTCCATGGGTTATGTGTATCCTACTATATGCCCAAGTCTATCAAATGCTGATGTTGATCCAATAAGCAGCATATTGCTGCATTTCCAATTCTTCTATAAGCAACTTGATGTGTTGGTTGATAAAACCCAAACTGGTATTAACTAACCATTCCCTACAGGACAACTAGAACTTCGACCTGTATGTCAATCAATATAGAACTCTTTGAAAGCAGACACAACAGTCAGATAAGTCTTCAAATAAATGATTATGGAAATAAATAGTGATGTATATAATATGTGATATATACACCCATGTTTTTCTTTTTTTTATTATTATTATTTTTATTTTGTCAATATACAATGTAGTTGATTATTGTGTCCCATCACCGAAACCTCCCTCCCTCCTCCCTCTCCCCCCTCCCACCCAGGTGTGTCCCCTCCATTTACTTGTTGTAAGAACTTCAAAAAAGAATTGTGGTTGTTATATCTTCCTCTCCCCCCACCCCGGTTTTGTTGTTGTTGTTGTTGTTGTTTGTTTGTTTTTTGTGTGTGTGCGTGAGAATGTGTGTGTGTGTGTGTGTGTGTGTGTGTGTGTGAATTGATTCATTCACCTTTAGCTCCCATGCTTTAAAATAAATATGGTATAAGCTCCCCAAATCTTCACAGCAACTAGACATTGTTATGTATTGTGTGTTCTGAACTTCTTTGAGTGATTTTCTGACTCATTTAATGTATAAATATGTATGCATCTTTAATTAAAGTAATGCAAAATTTTAAAAATGAAATTTTCTCCAAAAAAAGAACAGTTTTTGACTAGTTAATACTGTGTTAAATCTCATTCTTGATTCTTTGAAAGAAAACGGACCTTTAAAAATGTAAGAATTTTAAAGTAAACTAGAAAATCTATTTTTAGTATCATGCCTTCATTGTCCTCTGTCAGTTTGTATCCATCATCGTTCACTGAATTAAACCAAAAATGTATTAATAGACTGAACAGCCTCTTTGGAATTATTTTTATTAAAGTAGAAAAATTGAATTAATTTTTTTGATGATTTCATTGTGTACTGATTTTGGTGGTGGGGAATTGGGAAGAAGAGGCAGCATGTCCTCTTAAACTTACAAGTTATGAGCTGTCCTTTTCCACTAACATTTATTTTAAATGCCTATCTAGACATTTGGAAAAGTTGTAAACTGATGAGCAAATCAAAACCCTAAAAAACATTTGATAGCCCTATAGATAAACTTGTGCTTTTTTTTTTTCACCCTGAAGTCTCTAGCACCAAGAAGCAGAGAAAGTTGTAAACTGACGAGCAAGTCAAAACCCTAAAAAACATTTGATAACCCTATAGATAAACTTGTGCTTTTTTTTTTTCACCCTGAAGTCTCTAGCACCAAGAAGCAGATATCGTGGTATCTCTCCTGACATTAAATTATGAAATGAGCAAGAGCTCAAAAGTTTGAATGATGTACTTTTACCTCGACCACCACTTATTAAACTATATTACCCCATCTCCTTAATCTTGTTGTTTTTCTTAAGTAGAAAGATAGCAAAATATTTTATCATGAAAAGAAGTATAATTATCAACCTGTCAACCCCAAGTATCATCTGTATAGTTAAAACGGCTAAGGTATACAAATTGTACTTTAGTGGTTAAAACAGTTTTAATGGTTTCCATATAAAAATCTTGGTCAGCAAAATGATGGTGACCAGAGATAGCATTTGCAGTGGGCAATTATTAGGTTATAACTTCCCTGCAATATGTTTTTATTTTTGCATATTTCAGAGTAGTTAAAGCACATTATAATGGTTTTGATGATAAGGATTTGCCTCACCTCTTAATTCTTATTTTAAATGTCATTAATACTTAGAATATAGGCCTATTTGATATTCTAAATATTAGTTAGAAGAATATAGCACACTGCTAATAGATGAAAATCATGCTACAAATATTGTATCTATTTATCATCTATCTACATATTTATCTATCTATCTATCCTTTCCTATCTAACTTTGCTTGTAAAGAGGCATCCTTGGAAAGTTAATGAGAAGTCATAAAAATCTTAATTTGATAATGTTTGAAAATAAAGCAATGGAACTAAGTGACTTCTTCAAGAAAACATGGAAACAGAATTTGGGTCTAGAAATCAGGCATCATTTCTAGGGCTGCATCTATTTTGATGCACTCATGGCCCCCCTTTTACTAATTCACTTTTTAGGACCATATTTCAAAATTCTGTCAAAACCCTTATAAGCCTAACATTGCATGTTCCCGAATTAATTGCTCTTCTCTACAAACCATCTGCACCTGTGTCTGTGGTGAATTACACAAGGAAAATGTAAGCACGGTGGGTAAAAAGATAGCCTACAAAGACTGCGTATAGCTGAACTTAGAGCAATTTGGCATAGCTGCATACAGCTGGGAAGAGAAAATGGCAGATGGGTTATGTTGACTTCCTGAAATCAGAAAGGAGAAGGCTTATATCTAACAAAAAATTTGCATAGCCTCTAAGGCAAAGGCATTGCAGACTTTGAAAGTGATAACCAGAAAATAATAAGGTGAAGTTCTTAAAACTACACACAGACAATAGTATAATTGGTAAGAATTTTATAGATACAATTCAGATATGACTTTCTTTGGCTGAAAAAAAAAGAAAATACTGATAAATGGGATCATGAGCTATTTTTACCTTACAAAGAAACCTTACAAATGAGTTTTCTCAGCCATGTATAGACTATATAGACTATTGCAATTATGTCACTAGAATTGAATATTTAATTGAGCAACTAATACAAATTCAAGAGCAGAAATATGTCTAGTTTTATTGGTTTGGTTTTGTATGTTCTGTTTTCAATTTTTGTATTGAGCTGTAACATTCCAAGAATATAAGGATTTTTTTTTAAATACTTGATACTTGGTGAATTAAATTCACAAGGAACATTTAGCAATGGCTACTTAAAGACACCCTAAGATCCCCTAAGACCCTTTAGCCTGATATGGACTTGATCCTTGATACAAAATATAAGTTACTTTACTTCTCCCTGCACTGGAATATTCGGTTATACAATTTTGATAATATATTCCCTTCGCAGAGTGCTATGTCATATTAAACTAAATATTTAATTGTATTAATTATGGAAATATGTATATTATTTTGTTTTCATGAGCTACGTTCAGAAATTATATTCCATCAAGCTGCTGCAGATTGAAATATACATAGCTGAACAACCAATAGCAGAGTGCTATGTCATATTAAACTAAATATTTAATTGTATTAATTATGGAAATATGTATATTATTTTGTTTTCATGAGCTACATTCAGAAATTATATTCCATCAAGCTGCTGCAGATTGAAATATACATAGCTGAACAACCAATAAAAAATATATATAGCTGAACAATATTATCCTTTATTTAATGCAACAGTTAGTTCAAATTATATGGAATTATTTTAAATACTTTCCAGAAATACGTTTTTAAAGGCCAAATTATTATTTTACCATTACTTGGTTTTAGGTACAGTGTAGCTTCTAAATATTTTCTAATTCTTCCTTGCTTAGTGTGTTTGCTTGGTTTTGTGTCAAATCCTGCTGTCCCTGAGAGGATCAAGTTGGCAAGGGTCAGATGCTAAGTGGTTTCCTGCACTTAGCATTTCCTCCACTTATATCATTTTGGTATTGTTGGTTTTACTGTAGTCACTTTAAAATCTATATAAATGAGTTTCCCTCTTTAACTGTCCTTTCATTTCTACAGCAAGAATAACTTTTACCCATATCTAAAGGAAATGTTAGAGTTTATATGACTGCTTGTGTAATAAAAAGTGTCAAAATACATATTTCTCAAATTAGTTTCATATTCCACAACCGCCCATCTCTGGTTCTAATGGTCATTTGGCTGTCTGAAATCAGTATCTTAGCCCATTTGAAACTGTTTAGTCCTTGGTAAAATTGCTCTGATGTTCTTTCTCAAATGGTTCAAATGGAGCAATCATTGTCAAGGTGATCTTGAGTTTCTGAAAGAGAAAAAATATGAAAAGTTATACTTTCTGAAGAGCTATAGAAATATAAAACACGGAAGTGTCAAACATGGCTTTTCTGTGACAGAAGCATCATTTTTTTGTAATGCTCTTACAAATTCTTTTCATTTCAATAGTGATGAGTTAAAATTCTTATTTTTCAATTTTAAAATGTATTTACTTTTAAATTAAAATAAACAGAAAGGCATTAGATACAGGCAGAATTGGTTATCTACAGGACTCAAGGGAGGCCGAAATATATTTCTCTTGCAAATATTTCTTCAAATCATTTGGAAATTTTTCATTTTATCGTGTCACCATTTGATATAGATTTATTAAAATAGATTCACGATGAAAGTAAACAGAGATGCATTACAATATATCTTAAATTTATTCATACCTTAGTATAGACTGCATGTTTCCTTTCCTTCTAGTAAATTTAGTCATACAAAATATCCAGATAGGAATTTAGATGAATGACATTGATTATAAAAGAGAACTTTTAGAATAAAAATTATTTTTTTTGCATACCAAACATAGATGTATTGATTATGTTCTGGAATTGAACATATCAAGGATGTAAAAGAAATAAGATGAATGGGTGATGAAACGAGCACAGAGAAAGAGACAGAACATCAAAAATACCTCTATCAATTTGACAAATTTTGCTGAGAGTTTTCCATGAGATTACCCTGGACAAAGGATAGAAATTGTCTTTTTTCCACATGTAAATGCATACCTGCTGATAATGATCCCAAAAGTTTTGTTGCAATGAGTTTTGATGTTAAGTTGGAAATGCCCAGTGAGTTATTCATCTTGTCTGTAGTGGGTTCAGGAAGGGATTGTTGCAGCATGCCAACAGTAGATGTGGCAGTCTTTCTCATTATCTACCTTATTTTCCATTCTACTTTTGCTTTTTCACTCACCTATTTGTTTTCTTTCTGACATATTTTATTTTTTCTACCTAAAATCATTGAGAGGAAAAAGGGATTGGATTATAACAAGATTGTAGGTCATTAATATATCCAATGTATATATTAAAAATGTTTCTACACATTTTAACAAGGTAGTAGGGATCCTATGTAAACAGCTTAGTAAATGCAAAGATTTTTAAGAGTAAATTCATCTTAGAATCAAGCTTCTTATTAACATATATCACTTTATTGTAATTATTTTATAATATCTCATTTTGACAATAAGCCTGCAAGTTAGATTTTCCTAATGTTGTAGTTCTATTTAATTTAAGGTTCACGTATTGATGTAAATAGATTAGAGAAATCATACATGTTTTCTATAATAATCTGTTCATAGAAATAAACAATGAAAAATAAAAGCTGATTCAAATGGTGGCATATAATATAATTCTCTTTGTGGAAGCCATTTAAATGAGAATGGCCCTGAAAAGGAACTTTTAATACTGGTTAATGTAAAAAACACAATTTACTCAAAGACTGCACAAAATGTAGCATCCCTGGTTCAAAAAGAGTAAATAAAATCTTTACAATTAAAAAAAAAAGTCAATTCAATCTTGATTAGTATGAACATTAGCAATATCATATAGTTCATGAAATAATTCACTGGTAGTTTAAAAATATGGAAATATTTTAATTTTCTTTTGTTTTTTGTTTTGTTTTGTTTTTCACAAAAAGGATTGTCTTCACAGGAGAAGGAATTATTCCAATATAGTTGTAGAGAACACTGGCCTTAAATGGGACATACACTGATAGAAATATAGCCTTCAGGCTCCAAAAATTTGGAGTCACCTTTATTTTTGCATGGAGGCACACCCCCAAAATAGGAAAGTCAATACATTTTGGATATTGCTATTAAAGAAGTATGCTTAAAAAAATGTTTATAAAAGTGGAATTTTTTCAGAACCCCCATGGTATCCATTAGAAAATTCTTTACAGAAGAATATATCAGTGTGTTGAGACGATGGAAAAATCCAATGAAGGCATTTAAGGCAAAGGAAGCAGAATGTCTAATGGCAGGGAAGCAAGAAAATGAAAGAAATACTAAAGGTTTGGGAGTGATAGAGCACAGAGGGAAATTTAAAGAAGATCTTGACTGAGTACATTCTATGAAGGGATGTGCTGTAATTTTTGATGTATTTTCAAGGTTAAAATGAGCCATTTCAAAATTTTGAGCAAAGTAACAAATAATACAATTAAATATGTTTGTCAATAAAAACACATTTTAATGTGAATGTAAAGTGGATTGTGAGGAGATAAGATCACCTGAGAAAGTCATGCTTTGACCCTGAATTAAAGTACTGGCAGAGAGTTAGATAGGAATAGGCATGTATTATATATTGTGAAATAAAATTGTCAATTTAATTGATTATGTACAAATATAAAAAAAAATATATGTACATGACGGAATGCAAGATGTCTTCCTGTTTTCTGACTGGGTCGTTTTATAATAAACAGTTGATAATGTCTTGTTTTCTGACAAGTTGATATTTGGGTGGATTGAAGCGTCATCCACCAATTTATAAACCATAGATGACAGACACATTTAGAGTGAAAAGACATGAAATTTAAGGTGCCCACGGGCCATTCAAGTGGCAATGTCCTGTCCAATAAATAGTTCCAGGTATAAAGTTCTAGAGATTATAAAATGTTGTTGAATGGGAATGTAAATTTTGGATTCATCATTACATTGGTACTAGCTGAAGGAAAACAATTCCAAGAGAAATGGCCATAACTAATTGTCTTCTAATCTTAATAAAATCTGCATGTTAGTTCAGTTAGTTCAGTTTGTATACACTAATAAGTGCTGGGCAACTGGAAATCTGAAGTCAACTTAAAAGCCAATCTATGTTGCATATCAAATGCACTTTAGGGTTGAACATAGAATTAAGAGATTAACTACAGCTTTAAAAAAATACCTTGTTTGGTAAAGTTTAATTAGAAAGGTTCTTTAAGAAGTATTGCGATGTGATATATTTATACAAGGGGGCTTCAAAAAGTTCAAGTGAAGATTCATATTATCTTTTAATTCTGTTTTTCCACAAACTTTTGAAGTATTTTCTTGTGTAACATATGTATGTAAATATATATACTATATATATATGTATGCATTATATATCATATGCATATACACATACATGTGCTCATATATGTGTATTTCATGTACTTGTATATGTATATAATTTTGAAATCTTCTTTGAAATTCAAATTATATTTTCTAAACTATTTTTCTTTACCATAAAAAATTGTCAGGGACTATCTCGCTAGATATATTTTTGTTGCTGTTATTGTTGTTGGAATTATCAATATTAACATTTGAAATACAATTAATTTCTTGTACATAAAATTGTATCTTTGTATTTTTCTTTACTTCTTACTAAGGATCACAACAGAAATTCTAATCCTAGCAATTATTTAAGCAGATATCAAATGTGTTACTGCTTATTCTAAACCTTAAACATCTCATTGTTTTTGATAATATTGTAAAAGACTTTGCTCTTAGAATTGCTAGAGAATATTGGCACCTTTAGTAATAATAGAAAGTTATGACTGTCTAGTATTTCCATTCTTAAAAATTAAACTGATGAGTAACATATATTTGTTCAAATTTACCTAGTATACACAGACAAAACCTGTCTAGTATAAATATTGCTTTATTAGAGAAAAGAAGTTGTAGATCAGAAATACTTTTGATATATGTAACATATAATTTAAACACATTATTACATGCATTTATCAGATAGTTTTCAACATAGATCAACTTACACTACTGGAAGTCATTTTTGCAAGATATTAGATAGACATAAATAATCTATTTCACCTTAAATGTAAGTAAATTCTACATAAACCAATAACAATTGTTTTTAGTTTATAACCTGAAATCATAAGAAATGTGTTATTGAAAACAGTAATTGACATCATCTGTTAATCCTATTCTGCCATACAATGCTATATATTTTCAAAATTTTATTTCTTAAAGACCTTTTCTCCACCTCCTTCTCCCCTCCCCCACTCTTTCTTTTTCTTCCTTGCTTACTTCTCTCCCTTTTCTTCTCAATTTTTGCATCAGTTTCCAAGTGGTGAGAAAGGGTGACCTTTTCTGCTCCTCTGCATTTGTCTCTGCTTATCCCACTTTTGATACCAATAATTTACTTTCAGATGTAGATTCTCACTGACTCTCAAAAAACTTTTATTCTTTTTCCTGCTGATTTCCTAGGAGACTTTAGCAACATCTTAATGTTCAGTTTTGTTTTCCTTTCCTCCTTCCTTCCTTCTCTCCTTCCCTTCTCTCTCTCTCTCTCTCTCTCTCTCTCTCTCTCTTTCTCTCTCTCTCTCTCTCCTCTCTCTCTCTCTCTTTCTCAATTTTTGCATCAGTTTCCAAGTGGTGAGAAAGGGTGACCTTTTCTGCTCCTCTGCATTTGTCTCTGCTTATCCCACTTTTGATACCAATAATTTACTTTCAGATGTAGATTCTCACTGACTCTCAAAAAACTTTTATTCTTTTTCCTGCTGATTTCCTAGGAGACTTTAGCAACATCTTAATGTTCAGTTTTGTTTTCCTTTCCTCCTTCCTTCCTTCTCTCCTTCCCTTCTCTCTCTCTCTCTCTCTCTCTCCTCTGTCTCTCTTTCTCTCTCAATCTCTCTCTCATTGAGACCATGTTGTTTTGCCTCCTGCCATTCTCTTTCCCATCCCAAAGCCTTTCTCAAGAGGCTGAATTTAGCTAAATTTACTTGTATACTGTTAATAAATGTGATGATAATATATATTCTGCTTTATTGTCAAACAAGATTGTATTGTATTTTGGGTCACAGTTGACAGAATCTATCATATTTTAAGTTGAAATTTTTTCTCTGGGAAGAACCCCTCATTCTGTTTAACATGTTTTGAAATAAAACCATAGCAAAATTATTAAAATACTAGCATGCCATATACTAATATTACTTGTATTATTACATGTATATGCCTAATAATTATTCTATTTCATGAGGACATAAGACATAATTATTAATAATCCGATTTGCATGATTTTTGGTATGGCTAGTAGTTGTTTATTTTTTTTATTCAAAGACTAAATGACTAAGAATTTCATAGTGAATGAATAAAATTAAGCACATACTCCATGTTAAGGAGCATCACAAAGATGTATTAGAATAACTTTTTGGGAATTTATTAGAACTGCTCTTTAATCACAGTATGAACCCAAGCTGGACACATGCTATATTTTACATTTATTAAAGCCTAGTTGCTTGGGCCATTAAGTTTGATAATGTGAACACTTTTTGGGTGACCTAAATTTCTTCTAGGCATCGTTGTTTTCTCATAATCCCTATTATTACAAATGTATTCATGATAAAATGTTTGACATGTTGCTATTCCAGTTTTCCTAATTTTGATGACTTCTTCTAAGAGTACTGCACAGAAATGCAATTCATCTGGAACAACTATTTTGTTTTATCCCTAACAACTGTTACTTAGACCTCATCTTAGGTCTAGAGATATCAAAGTGAATCATACATTCACATACCAAATGACATAATGTCTTAATATGATTACATTTATTGAGCAGGTAATTTGAAGACAGAGATATTTACCTGTGAGAGAATATTCTAACAGAATGTAAAATGACAATTACTGGGAAAAATTGACTAGCATAGTGATATAATCTGCCCAGTTTCCTGACACATTAGTGGAAACTAGAAGTTTAAATTAACAATAGATAGTAAAGAATACATTGTGCTTTCCTTCTTTATATACAAAGTTCACATAAAATGCTTCATTTTTATTTTTTCAAATATTCTAAAAAAACACTTGTAGCTTTAGGGAATTTTTTAAGTATTGATCAATAATCCCATGCTTGGTATATGTAACATTTTGCATGAATTACTTTTCTCCCTCAGAAAAAGTTAGTCACTTTTTAGTCTAAATGCTGATATCCAGCCAAGTGTCAAAATGTAAAAGGAAATCATGCATTTTTTTATTGCTTGATATGCAAATGGGGAACAATAGAAATTAGGAGACTAATAAATGATTGGATCTAAATGCTGATATCCAGCCAAGTGTCAAAATGTAAAAGGAAATCATGCATTTTTTATTGCTTGATATGCAAATGGGGAACAATAGAAATTAGGAGACTAATAAATGATTGGGCTTACTTCTTATCCATTCAACAAGTGAATATTATTTGCTAATTCATTTTACAATGATCATGATTGTGACAGAAGATCCACAACACCAAGATATGAAATGTGGATCCATCCAAAACGATAGGGGTATGTGGCAAAACTCATGTATAAATGGTCAGTTCATTGCCATCTGAAAATTCACAAAGCTGGTTCAGAGTTGCAATTTTCAAAAGAGAAAATCTATTTTAGCAATTGAAATATTTGTTTTTCAAGTTATCTCTGAGTTTAGTACATTGTAAAGGCCTTGACTTTCATCAAAGATGGGAAGTTTGAGAAAGTCAGGAAAAAAGAAAATGAGGGTGTGTGTGTCCAAATCATTAAGTAGAAGGTAACTATCCCCAGAAGGCTGTTGACTGTCTTGTGTCCATATAAGTCTTCATGGCAATAGGAAAACATCCTTACTCTCCTGGAAAGTTTAGAATCAATATTAGTAACTTATTTTTTTTTTTTAATTTCTATGGCTGAACTGTGCCTGTTGCTTTGTGTTGCTTCTCTCCCCATGGATTTGTCACCCCACTTCCCCTGGGTGATGGAAATGCAAAGGATTACTACTCAAAGCCCATCTCTTCTGAGCAGTGAGAAGCCCTGAAATGGTTAACTTCCCTGGGACCCTCCAGCAAGAAGCATCCCTTCCATTTGGGAAATTAACACCAAATTGGGGTTCTCTTCCTGAATTTATTTCCCAGACCAGGAAGTTACAGGACGAGAACAAAGATGGGGTTACAGTTTAACAATATAGGCTGGTAACTTTCAGTGAAACAAGTCAGATGACATTCCAGTAAGGCTATCAACATAAGCTTTGATCTTAGCAGACATTCCTTCCTACAGCAATTTCTCAGTATCTTTACATAACTATCAGTAACTAGTCTGTCTTTGAGCCAGCAACCTGCTGTGCCACAAATCTTTATCTCACACCAGAGACTTATAGCCTGAGGAAAATTTCCTATCCTTGCAAGGTCAATATTTGAAACTGCAAGACTTTGGAAAACCAGGCCCTGTGAAGTACGTATGTTTTTTAGTATATTCCCCACTTGCCATAGAGAAATTTTATACAGCAATATAGAGTTTGGTATAAAGAGTAAGCAGAAATAATCAATGTATATATATAATTACAAGTAGTACACCTACATTTCCACTTAACAAAGTGACAAGAGAGCAAAATTAAATTACTTTTAAATGGTGCACATGAGGATGCCTAGAGGAAGGGTGTCTTCATAGCAAAAAGGACAAGATATAGGAAGTGAAACACCAATAAAAGGGAGAGCGTGACCTAACCATTTATTACCCTGCTTAACTCTTGCCAAGAAGATTGGATAATATGTCAGCATCCTTGGCATAGATCTGAACAATGGACAATAGATTAAAGCGGTCACAATAAGAGAACATTATCTCATAGTCCAGCCTTAATTACCAGCCTAACATAATTATATTTTCAGGAGATTTTCAAGAATTAGAAGCCTAGTGAACTAATGCTTACCTCATTGACTAAGTATGAAGATTCAAGGAAACAGTTGAAATGATTAAATGAGCATAAACTTCTATATCCAGGAAGTTTATCTATCAGTATTATCCTCAGAGGTGAGGGACACTCTTCATTAATATAATTACCAGTTTCAGGAGGCAATTGTTTCTCTGATATGGCACCCTAAATGCAAACTGGTAAATGTTTTCAATGAAGATCCAAACCTAATTACTTTTTAAAATGACATATATTTTAGACCACATTCAACATGCTAAAGATGAGAATTTTCTAAGATGCTAAAATGCATTTTGCTATACCTCTTAGATCCAAATTATGTAACTATGGACACTTTAACAAAAGCACTTGAACATAATTATGAATTATACCTAAACCAATAACCACAAATTTGTCATTGAGTGATAGAGTCAAGTCTGGGAAAGGAAGGTATATTTATGGTCTTTGCATTGTGGAATTTATATTTGTCTGTGAACTTCACAATACAAGGAGTCAGGTTCCTAGGGGAATTAGACACTCCTGGTTTACTACTGGAAGTGTGATCCTTCAGAAAATTTGATAAAACCTTAGGTTCTATCAAATATTTGAGATCTCATGCCTGTAACACCATATACTGAAGTTGGGTAAATGCCACAGCATGTTTAAGAGCATCAGAAAGTACATTCTTATGTCTTGTCAAAACTTTGAGACAATATTAAGCAAAGTATATAAATAGAATAAAAATAATATAATTGTGATCCTCTCTCAGTGTGTATATCATAAAAATAATTGAATTCACACATGTCACATGCAATTTTTAATTCAACTTCTCTTATAGTAAGAGTTTCACAGTGAGTCCTTTAGTGAGATGTAATCCTCTTTATCTCTCATTATCACACAGCTAATCAATTTCAGTTAAATAATTAGGGATTGCAAGAAACAAAAATGGTTGATCTGAGTCATAACCAACACCTTTAACGTTTTAGACAGGGCAATAATGTAACCATGTGGAACATGCACAGGGCTTCACTGGGTGCCACTAGTGTTAATGATTTTATACAGTAAAAGGATGAACTAGCCTGGTCTCTTCCAGCACTTTTTGAAGGGAGACTGTTAGTGATAAAGCTTTAATATTACCTAATCTTTATTGAAAAGACTGAGCTTTATTCATTGTGAATGTCAGACATTTTCCAAAAGTGCAAAAATTAGAAGCATCTTCATTCTATGATGAATATTAACATCCTCAAGACAAGGAAGCACCTGTGGGGCTTACGTTAATAGTAAATGCCGCAATATTACCAGTATGATTAAGTATTACCTAGAGTAGAAGATTAAACTCATATTTTTTAAATCTGTGCCCACACTCTTTAATACACTTCTACTCAACTTCCTCCAGCTGTCGTAATCATACAGCATTCTACTTCAATAAGCACTATCATGAAACAATCTAATATTTCTCGGTGATGGACTAACCCCCCTGTGAGATGCGTCTGAATCTGTGAGAGAGAAATGCTTTCCTGTGACTCTTTTGGATGATTTTGCCCTGTGCTGGCAAGTACTGGCCTTTATGAAACAGGAATTTCTCAACATGTGACTATTTCTCAAGATATGACAAAAAGAAAATCTATTTAGTATAAATCCTGGAATACCAACTAATTATTAGCAAACACTTGTGAAGCAAGACCTTCTAGGTTGACTAATGTGTTTGTTTTTGTTTGGTTTTGATGAGCAAGCATTTGTCTTTTTTGAAAGAAAGTAAGTAGGACTATCGCTATTGCTGTGTGTGGAATTAAAGCCACCACCACTGGACCTCAGAACCAGTAAAAGTTGAAGTTTTACTGTGAGTTTTAAATAAAATAAAATTTAACAGATGCCTGTTAAGCTATTCTGGTCTCTCAGCTATAGCAGCCATTTGGCTTTGCAGGCAATTGATCTGCATGAGCTAATCCTCTAATGTAAGATAAAATATTCATGGGTCTGATTTTGCTTTATGTATGTGTTTCCAAGAAGCAAAAATATGTCGATAAGCAACAGTTTGGAGGTGGCAAGTGTGTAAGACAGGCACTAAATTGTGCTCCCTGTTGTTGAGCCCAAGGTCCATACGGCTTGCATGAGAGAAAAACCAGCAACTAGTCGGAGGACTGGAAGGGAAATACTGTTTTCAAGAAAAAGCTAACCTTAAGACAGAGAGATAGAGAGAAAAAAAATGTTCTAAATGATAACAAACAGAAACCAATTTGATGTAGAAAAGCTTTCAGTTCAGTATATGGCTTTGTGAGAGTTGGATATCTGAGATGGGCATCTGCGTTATAATGTAGACATGATGCTGGGGAACAAGCGAGCCTCAAACTGAAAGGTGCATACACATTACCTGAGAATCTTGCTAACGTGCAGATTCTGGTTCTGGAGGTCTGGAGCAGCCCCAAGAAGTTACTGTTCTTACCTATCTTCACATCATGCCAATCATTTGCAGACAATGATTTTGGTAGCCAGGCTATCAGCCAGATGATTGGTAGACTCACACTGTGGACAAAAGCAGGAATGAGAAGGCTCGTTGCAGCTTTTCTGAGCACTAAGTTTGGCAATCAAACACTGATAGGACTCTGCCAGGATGGACACTTGGATATATACAACGTTACTCACACCTGTCCAAATGATCTGTGAACTGCTTAAGGGAAGAAAATGTGAAATTTTAAGGAGTTTTTATTAATAATCAAACACTGATAGGACTCTGCCAGGATGGACACTTGGATATATACAACGTTACTCACACCTCTCCAAATGATCTGTGAACTGCTTAAGGGAAGAAAATGTGAAATTTTAAGGAGTTTTTATTAATTTTCAAGAATGTCTATTTGCTTCAATAAAAGTTCCAAATAAATACTGCTTCTTTGATTAATTCATTAGCATGTGCATTTTATCTAAAGGGAAATTGGATTCGTTCATGGGTAGATTGCATTAAGTAATAAGCTTAATAATAAGGCAATCCCCACATTTTTAAACAGTTGCAACTTACTCATTACTTTGAATTAATATTATACCACTTTTAGTGATTTGGTTTCATTTTTATATTTGTCATAGCCCATTATCACAATTTTAATTATATCCAATTTAATTTAATGAAATTTTCCAAATGTACTTCATTATTATTCAAGGCAGAAATCGCCCACAAGATAATTTATACATGGAAGTGGTATAACATATGATATCCTATTTCAAACTATTTGTATATTTATAGTTTTATCATGAAAATTAATCTGTAATAGCAATTGCTTTTCTTATATAAATTCATATAAGATTTTTTTACACAGAATTTGTAGTGAATACAATTACTGATCACGTTGATTGTTTTTTTCTTCTCCTAAACCAAATAAAATATGCATTATCCCCAAATAAATGTTAAATTTGTTATGTCTGATCCCACATTTTTTTTGTCCTGTTTGTTTGGGATTATATTCAAGACCATTTAATTAGGCAAATATTTACTGCACAGCTATTATTGCCAATGCATTACCTATAAGGGTACTGTTTATGGAAAGATTTGTATTATCTTTCAATTCTATTTTTCCATGAACTTTTTGAATTAACCTCTTGCTGTGCTCTGGAGATACAATGGTTAGTTAAGGTCCATGGCATTATTCACTTTAAAATCATATGGAGGCAGTAGATCTGTAAATTCCAGCTAAAGTGCATAGGAGTCTATGTAAGTGTCAGAGCAGAACAAAATCATGCTGGAGTGCAGAGAATTAAGGTGGTGTTCATTCTTTACTTTTGTGGAGGCTTTAAGAAGGAGATTGTATATTTGAGCTGAACCTTGAAAATTAAATAAGGTGTGTGTAGAAAAAGTTTTGGTGCTGAGAAAAAAAAAAATAACATAAACAAGATCACAGACATGCAATTGTATTTCAGTTAATATGTAAGACAAGCAGCCCCATGTTCCTGGCATGGGGAGAGTTAGCCAGAACAGAAATTTGGAAGTACAGATATAATGGTGCATAGAGACAGTATCAGTATGTCTTCTGAAGAAATGATAAATAAGTCCTGGTTGGGTCAGTAATATTAAAGTAAATTAAAATGGAGACCAGAGATGAAGAATCTCTGAGCAGACAAAGCCCATTAGGCTTCATAAGTGACTTTAACCTTGTTTGGTTTGCAAAAAAAAAGTGAAACTTAAGCTAATTCATGTAAATGAACTTAAGCTAATTCATATAAATGCCTATATAGTATTAAAAACAAAACAAAACAAAACAAAAGCAGAACTTAAGCTCAGGCAATCAGAAACAGTCAACATACTTATAATTATGTAACTTTCTGGTGAGACAAACTGTATTAGTCAGGATTCTCCCAAGAGACAGAACCAATAGGATATGTACATAAATATATGAGAGGGGATTTATTAGAGGAATTGGCAGGTGATTGTAAAGGCTCGGGAGTCCCATGGTAGGCCATTTGCAAATTGGATGCCAGTAGCATGCCTCAGTCCAAATCTAGAAGCCTCAGAACCACGGGAGCTATGATGCCATTGGTATAAGTCCTGGAACCCACAAGCTGAAGAGCACTGGGTTCTGATGTCCACAGACAGGACGGCAGAGTGCATCCCAGCTACAGAAGATAGAGATATTCACATTTTTCCCCATTTCTGTTCTCTCTGAGATTTCAGTAGATCGGATGGTGCCTACCCACATTGAGGGCGGATATTTCCCACCCAGTCCACTCAGGCCCACATGCTTATCTCTTCTGGAAACATCTTCATAAACACACCCAAAAAGATTGCTTTACCAGGTTTCTAGGTTATCCCTTAATCTAATCAACTTGACATCATTACATAGACCAAATAAGGCAACTTCGTAACTGTAACCAAATATATATACTTGTATTACTTCTTTATTCAATCTATAAAAGCCTGTCCTTTGTATTTCTTCAACAGAATACCTGAAACTCTTCTGGTTTGACTGATTCATGAATTGCTGTTTGCTCAAATAAACTCCTAAAAATGTAATGGGGCCTCAGGTTATCTTTCTAGTAAAGAAAGAGGGTCAGATGTGTTTATACTGACCATTATTTTCTAGAGACAGTTACTATTAAAATGTTAAGCTGATATTTTCTATGTAATTATAATATCTACCACCATATAAAATTGAAATTATCAGAAAAATCTGAGTTTGAACTAAGACTTGCATGTCATGTAAAACAGCCCCTATTCACTTGTATTTTTTTCAAACACAAGAGTGCCTGGTTATTATTATTATTTTAAGTCGTAGTATCACCATATCATGTTAGGAGATGTAGAAATACCAGTTGATTCCATTTCATCCGTTATAGTGATGAACATGAACGTATAGAATTTTGGTAAGTCTGATTCTGTCCATCCCCAGCTGGAAAAAAGATGGGTGTATTGTCTCTTTAGGGCTGAATCTCGTACAGAGAGTGACTTGGTATCAGCACCCACTTGATTCAAATAAATGTGCAGAGTTTTAAACTGTACTTAATGTATAGAACTTAGTTATATATACACTGGAAATGGTCAAAGGGAGAAGCTGAAGAGGTTATGACATTAAAGAATAGATTCTCAAGGAGAACTAAAATGTTCCAAGGATGAGAGCTGCCTGGGAAACCAAAGTCCTGAAGAACTAAAGAGAATTCACACACTTGGAAGGGGGAGGAGCAGAGAAGCAGAAACTTGGGTCGCAATTGTAAATCAGAACTGTTTCTTGGAGCAGAAATCATTGTGTGTCACTGATTTTATGCATTCTCTTCAGCATAGTAAGTAAA
>NW_007732078.1:181229-181937 GCF_000696425.1 Galeopterus variegatus | reverse complement strand
AAAGACTTGATTGTGTCTAATTCAGTGATTATCAATCAAGATTTCCCATTGAAACCATATGGAAAAACATCTAAGCTTTGCAAGGCACAAACCCTATTGGAGATCAATTGAATCAAATTCTCAGTACAGGACATTGTTATTTATAAAATCTCCCCAGATGATCCTCATATACACCAGGATTAAAAACTATTGATTCAATTGATTAAGAAAGTGAACCAAAACCAAAAATTCTTGGGAGTTACACAGAGGAAAGCAGTCTCTATTAATGCATCTGATAGCATGTTTGATGATTATGGTTAAGTAAAAGTGGTAAATCTTTTTCTGGAATATATTTTTAAATCTCCAACAAGTCAATTTGAAAAAAAACATAATGTAATAGGACATTAGTTGTTGAAGAAGACAGATAATTCAGAACTGAGGAAAAACAAATGTCTGATAAAATTATCAATAAATGCTCAACCTCACTGGTAATCAGGGTAATGACATTCAACACTAAAATGTCTCATTTTCATAGAAAAGTAAATGTAAAAAAAGAAAATGTAAGATATTTGATGAGAAATTTTTATCAATGATATCAAAACAAAATATCTGAATATCATGAAACATGAAAGAGAGAAATACCACTTCTAGCAAAATGCCCTATAAAAATATTTAATACATCTCTCAGGGAATTGTGTTCAAGAATATGTATCCTGACATCAATGTAAT
>NW_007732078.1:178243-180226 GCF_000696425.1 Galeopterus variegatus | reverse complement strand
GTCTCGCTCGCGTGCCTCCTTAATCCACGTCTCCTTCATTGGTGCTGAAACCCGGGAAGGATTTCACCCTGTGCCAAGAGACTCCTTCCTCGGACTCCTCCACGACCCCTGGGACTGACGGTCCACCCTCGTCTATTTTCTCTGGCGCTAGCTTCCTTCACCCACCACCAGCTCATCCGTTAGGTAAGCCCCCTTTACTTTTTGGCCAGGCTTGTAGATTATTTAAACCGTCACCCATAATATATATATATATATCTCCTGACCTCATTCCCCCGTCCCCGGAGGCTAAGTTCCCATTCTTCTTTCTTGCTCGCTCTCTCTCTTTTCCTCCGGCCTCCGAAAACTCTCTTCCGTAATGGGAACTTCTTCCTCCTCACTTTGGGGAGAACTGGAGGTTAAGCTCCCATTCCTCTCTCTCTCTCTCTCTCTCTCTCTTTTCCTCCGGCCTACTTCTCTTCCTCTGGTTCCTCTCCTCTGAAAACTCTCTTCGGGAATGGGAACTTCTTCCTCCTCACTTCGGGGAGATTCCCCACTGCAATGTCTCCTAAATAACCTTACCACTTTATCCCTCAAACCAGACATTAAACCCAAGCTCCTCACCAAATTTTGCACACAGGATTGGCCTTATTATCCCTTAGACAACCAAAACAAGTGGCCCCTGAAGGCACACTCGATTCCGATATCCTCCAGGACCTTTTCAATTACTGCCTGCGCCTGAAAAAATGGAAAGAAATTCCCTATGTTGAGGCTTTTCGCCTCCTCGCCCAAAACCTCTCTCTTTGTCTTACCTGTCCTCCCGCTCAGGTCCTCCTAGCATCTAAACCCTTTTGACCCTCACCATCCCCATTGTCTACCACTCCTGATACCTTTGACCCCGCAGATGAGCCCCCTCCTTACAGGTCTTCTCCCCGACAGCCTCCCCAAGTGAACCTGCTCCCCTCAGTCCCACCACCCCCTTTCTGTCTCCTTCCTTTGCCGACTCTTTCAGCCCCCCTTTTATGCATTCTCGAGGACCCCCCACCTCCTTTACCATGGCCCCTCTTCGTGAGGTAGCCGGTGCTGAGGGGGTTGTCCGAGTCCATGTTCCCTTCTCATTAGCAGACCTTACCCAGCTGGAAAAGAAATTAGGGTCCTTCACCACCAACCCTTCCACCTATATCAAAGAATTCCAATGGGTACTTCAGGCCTACAGTCTCACTCACCACAACATTTACATGCTCCTAGCTAACACTCTCCTTCCTGAAGAGTGCCACCGTGTCTGGGACGTGGCCCAAGCTCATGCAGATGAAACCCACCATACAGACCCCACCTTCCTGACAGGCCCCCGTGCAGTTCCCGAACAGGATCCACACTGGGACTACAACACAACTCAGGGGTGCAGGCTCAAGATCGCTTTGCCTCCTGCCTCATGGCTGGCCTCAAAAAGGCCACCCATAAAGTGGTCAATTTTCAAAAGATCCAAGATATAGTTCAAAAAAAGGATGAGACACCCTCCGAATTTTTAAATAGATTAACTCAAGCCTTTCAACAATATACCAATCTAGACCCCACCTCAGAAGATGGTCGTCATGTCCTTATGACATACTTCCTGGCCCAATCCTACCCCAACATTAAGGCCAAATTAAAAAAATTAGAACAGGGCCCCGCCACCCCTCAAACTGAAATTTTATCAGTGGCATTCAAGGTCTTCCATAATAGAGAAGAGGAGAAGGAACGGCGGAAACAGAGGGCGGATCAGGCCAACTTTCAAATGCTGGCCCAGATGATTAAAACACCTTCTGGATGCTCCACTAGGCCGAGCGCTCCCCCTGGGGTTTGCTTTAAATGTGGACAGGAGGGTCATTTGTCTCGGTCCTGTCCTTCTCCCAGACCGCCCACCACACCATGCCCTAAGTGCCAAAAAACGGGACATTGGGGCTCTGATTGCCCAACCACCTGAAGGGGAGATTGGCCTAACAAGCCCCAATCATCCCGGGCACCCCA
>NW_007732078.1:167943-176573 GCF_000696425.1 Galeopterus variegatus | reverse complement strand
TCTGGAGGTTCACAGTATGAGAAACTTATATAATGGGGCAAGGTAAGACCACCAAACTACTCCCTTCTGCGGTGGACTGTCCTGTAGCTGGAAGCCAAAGTGCCATCACTATCCCACTTACAAACAGTAAGCTGATCTCTCAATCTTCCCACACATACCTATGCTTTATGTTTGACCAGACTCAAACGTCCTGCAGGTGGTGGCCAGACACTTATGGGTGACGCCCGTACTGGTCGTGCAAAATCCATGACCCACTAATAGGTGTGGGAGGTCAGGGTAGTTATTGGGGCTTTCTAACTCAAGTTGGTAAAATCTGTAACCAGACTTTTAACCAGCTTTTACTCAGGAATTACCCTACCTGCTCTTCAGCGGATTAGCTAACACACCGTTAAAATGGATCTACATCACCAATGGTCCCTGTTCTTAGAGGCATTGGCCACAGATGCCTGGATGCTCTCCCCTACCACTTCCCACGTGCACTGGGAACAACAAATAACTGACCTGTGGCTAACGTTCATGGACTTCTCCCCCCTTGAAATCCACTCTCCTTTGGGGCCTAATAGAGGGTCTCTTATCCTCCCTCAATTCCTCTCCCCTACTATGCCCCTCTCCAGCAGGAAGTAGCTTGATGATTTCGACGACCCAACCCCCGCAAAAGAGGAAAAAGGGAGGAATGTAGGGATTCCACAGGCACCCAATTTCCCTTTCATGGGCGTCCGAACAGGGGCAATCCCTGGCAATATGGTGCCCTTCCGGCTTCTCTTCCGCAGCAAACAAACCCACCAGCTCCAAACACCTAGCCTGCCAGCACCAAAACCCCACCAGTCACAGGTCTAGATTCACCTCCCGCCCAGTCCTGGCCAATCAGCTACCACCCAGTCCACTTCCTACCCAGTCCCTGAATGTGGCTTTCTATAAATAGACATGCAGTCTTTAAATAAATGGAACTTCTCCGGCAAACTGTCAGCCCGAGTCTCGTGTGCCTCCTTCATCCACGTCTCCTTCAAGATATATGTTTTGGGACATTTAATACAAATTAATTAAATAAATAAATAATAGTTACATGTATCAACATGGAAAAATGTTACATATATATGCATTGCATGTAGATGTGTGTGTGTGTGTGTGTGTGCACATAGCATTGGTAAATAAGTTTATTAAGAAGCTTTAATGTATTAAATGTATAAAATCATTCATGAGAGAAGTATTACCCAGCTCCTATATAGACTGTTAGATCTGTAAAGGAACATAGCAAGAAAGACCCAAAAGAGACTGAGGTACATTTATATTTTATTTTAAAGTTTATTAAGAAGCTTTAATGTATTAAATGTATAAAATCATTCATGAGAGAAGTATTACCTAGCTCCTATATAGACTGTTAGATCTGTAAAGGAACATAGCAAGAAAGACCCAAAAGAGACTGAGGTACATTTATATTTTATTTTATTTTTTTTTAAATTGAAGCAAATACTAAAAAGCTTTAAGATTTGTTTTCCGCTATTATTATTTATTTTTTATTTCTTATTATTACTTTCTACATTTTGGACCCCTTGGATAGCAAATGCTGCTAATCACTATGGATTTGACTTTACTTCAGCTCTCTGGATTCGACTTAGCATAATATTAACAAATGAACTTCCCCCCCTGTAAAATAATTCTCTATTTTGTATCTTATCTAATATTTTCAATGTCATACATTTGCATTGAAAATTTCATTAATTTTCAAATTAAAGTCATGCAAATAAGAATAAATGTCTCACTTAAACTAACAGCTGCCTTGTTCTAATTGGTAATCACTGAATTCCTTGAAAGTTCTCTGATAGTAATAGGAAGTCTGCAAGCATCTATTTGTCATGACTAATTTCTGACTCATATATATTTTTATGACCATTTTGATGATTGTACCTTGTTTTGGATTGTCTGTATTAACTAAGTACTACTGCCACTTCCTTCCAACATGGGAAACTATTTTCAACCACCAATTTCCCTTGTGGCTGACAGGAACTATTGATAATTTGGGAAGTGGAAAGGAAGCAGAAGGTGGTGATGTTCAAGGGCAATGGTGTCTGGAACTCTCCACCATTTCGATTTTCTACTTGTGGCCATTTTCCACTTTGGAGAGATTTTGCAGAATCCTCCCCAAAGTTCCTTGGGAAAGTTTTGGTGCATTATTGCCCAAGATAAATTTCCCCTTGTCACTCCAGTTCTCCAATGCTCTGACTTGCCTGTAGTAGTAGATGTGGATTGGAAGTCCCCCCAAAGGTCATTGAGACTTAATGCCCACTGTGATAGTGTTAAGAGGATAGGGAATCTTATTATGGTAATTGAAAGGTGCCACCTTGAGGAAGGGGTTAGATTGTGAGGACCATGCCCTAGTGAACGGATTAATCCATTGATGATTTAATGGTGCTCCTGGGAGTGATTCTGATGGCTTTAAAAGGAGAGACAGTGAAGAGGTTAGTTTCTCTCTGTGCTTAAGCCATCCACAGTGTGACACCCTGCATTGCTGTGTACAGTCACCACCAAGAACAAGACCCTCACCAGATGTGTTCTCTGGACTGTGGACTTCCCAGCTTCCAAAACTGTAAGCAATAGGTATTATTTCTCTGCAAATTACCCAGTTTCAGGTATTTCTGTTATAATAGAAATGGATTAATACAGCAGTGTTCCAACTTCATTCCCACAGCTCCTCCACATCCATGGACTCCCTATTTCCTAACTTGTACCCCACATTTTTGTATGCCCACAGTGGCCCTGTTTCCCTAACTGAACTCAGAATGTCCATATATGTTCATTGTGTCCCAGTTGGCAGTGAACTTGAATCCTTTTGATTCAAAGAATTCTGATTGTTGGGCAAAGTCTGTATTTCTGTTGGTAACTAATCATAAGATATTTGTGTGTTTCTCCTTCCCAAAGACCTTGAGACCTACTTGCTAACAACTCCAATCCAAAAGAAAGTTTCTATAAATTTGTGCTATAATAAAATTTAAATGTTTTCTTTTACAATAACCGCCTACCTGAATATGAAAATCAGTAAAAAGGTATTTACCAAAAATATTAGTATCTTCTTAATTGACAAACTTTGAATAACTTTTGAGTATCAAACTTCATGAGATTCTAACTGGGACATAATTCTGTATCTTCTCTAAACTGCGAGTTTTCATTTAAGGAATATTTATTGGGTTTCTTGTATGGGAAAAGCATGGCAGCAAATATTGTAAATATAAAATATGCTATTGAGTCTACCTTTAGAATAATCGTTTCATTGGGTGAAAGAGGATCTAATCAAATAATTATAATGCAAAAACATAATTCTTATGGGAGTAGAAATTTCATTTTCAACTCCTTATATTATTGTGTGTCTGTGTATGTATGACTGAATCATCCACCAAAAACAATATGAGTTAAGCTGACTATACCAGTCCACCCTACTGTGGTATTTCACACTTTGGGCTTACATTGATCCAAACAATGGTGAGTTGATGAGGTGTGTATTTTTCAGACTTTTAAAAAAGCAATATGAAAATGATCTTACATATAGGAAAATGCTCCAGGCACTTGATATAAAAAAAAAAGTTGTCAAAACAGTCAAAAATTGATTGAAATAAAAATAGTTTTTCTATAAGATATAACAATTTAATTATTCAGTATAAGTGCTCTAATTTGTGCTTGAAGCACGTAAAGAACAGAATGAAATATGATCTTTCACAATTTCTTTAGTTGTTGGAGGCAACAAATTCACCTAATATTTGTTTGGATTTTTGGATGAAGATTATTGTTATTTTGATGAGATTTGGTTTGGAATGGAAAAGAATGAAATATGATCTTTCACAATTTCTTTAGTTGTTGGAGGCAACAAATTCACCTAATATTAGTTTGGATTTTTGGATGAAGATTATTGCTATTTTGATAAGATTTGGTTTGGAATGGAAAGAATGAATAGGATCTGGCGTAATAACTTCGTATAGCATACATTATACGAAGTTATACGAGAAAGGAAGTGATAACAATAATATTAATTGGATAACTACTAATTATTGAGAATAATGAAAATTACATTGGTGCCTCTTAACTTTGAAAGACTGATATCAAAGTATCCTAAAGAGCACATGTAAATGTGAGATTTTTGAACAATGCACTTTTCCAACTGCTCAAAGTTTTTCAACAATCTTGGTGTGCTAATTGTCTAATTAACTGGGATAGACAGTCCAATTTTAATTCTGAAGTTTACTGTGGATGTATAATTATTTTTGTAATCATTAACTTGGCTTAATCACCTTTAACACTAGTTTTGTAGGTCCTCAACTAATTAGTTTTACTAGCTAATTACTAAATACACAGAAATCTGTTTTTCATCAAGATTGATAATATCTATTTTCACCTAAGTACGAGTATTAGGACATTGCAACGTACATGACACTAAATAAAGTTCACTAAAGGTCAACTTTTGTCAAACTCAGAAATTCTATAATTGATCTATAGGGACACATATAGACGCACAGCATTTAGGCCGTCATTAGCATCTAATAGAATCTTTGATTTTGTCCACACATAAACTCCCCTACCATGTAAATTAGGTAATGTTGAAAAGGTCAATTTTGCAGCTTTAATTAAAATGTCTTTTTTTTTAAATTAAGCCACTAAGAAAAAAAGAAAAAAATGAGAAAAAATAATAATACTTTATTTGGAAGTCAGTACAATTTGTCTATTCATATGTTTATTTGTTTTTATTTATTTTTAGATTTGGTTTTAATTCTGTTATCTCTCAATTACTTATTCTCTATTTTTCCATTTTAAAGCCAATACACGATATCTTTAGCTTCTAATACCAGTTGTAACTGTTTCTATTTTCAGTATGAAATTCACTTTGAAAAGTCAGATCCTGAAAGTCATTTACTTTAGCAAATTATATTCATTATAAATTCTGGAAACAAATTCAATAGATATTTGTTCCCTTTGGATTATTATTTTAATGTAATACACTTATTTGGTCCCCAAAGATGAAACAAAATATTTACATATTTATGAAAAATAAGTAGTCAAATATAACTGAAAGTATGAATTTGAATACCCAATGGCACATACACTATAATTTATATTTATAACTTTAGAGATGTTGCCATCTGTCTTATAAACAGCAAGAGACCAGCCTAAAATATCTTCAGTGTGATTCGTTTGTAGTAAATTTTATCATTTGTACATTAAAATAAAAAATAATTCTTATATATTATTCATACCATTAGGGAATTAAAAACACACTGCCTTTACTTTAATCATCTTTGTTTTAATCATAAAAATACTTTATCTTTATGCAGGAGAGTTTAAGAAATACCAAATATATTTAATAATGTCAAACAGTACAAAGTCAGAACAGTTAACAATCAACAACTTGTGGAATAGAATACAAAGAAGGACTAGCATTATTCCAAAAATACTTTATCTTTATGCAGGAGAGTTTAAGAAATACCAAATATATTTAATAATGTCAACCAGTACAAAGTCAGGACAGTTAACAATCAACAACTTGTGGAATAGAATACAAAGAAGGACTAGCATTATTCTACCTACCAGTGCCTGGTAGACAATCTTTTCCCCATCCCCCCTCCTCACCCAGGAATGGACACCAAAATTCAGGAACACATAATAAACAACTTGGTCAAGATCAGATGCCTCTATGTCTTGACAACCTGTGACAGTTCTCTAATTCTGAATCCTGGTGCACTTCTATTGTGTTATGCTGCTTCTCATTCCAAGCCACAACCCAGAGGACAGAATAAAAAACACAATCTCTACCTTAAAAAAAAGGTGTCATTTTATTGACAAAATTAAATGCAGGAAATAAGATTGATATAAGCAATAAAAAATGTGTATACGCCATTTCTGTTAATTCAAGCACTAGATACAAAACTTTTGGCAATTCATGTAAATTATGTGAATTTTACGTATTCTGAGTCATCTTTCCATTGTTCATAGTACAGTTTACCTTAATTCAGACAAAAATAATTCAAAGAGTGAGAAATTTGTTGTAAATATATACCTACTTGGAATTAGTTAGTATATCACTAGCTTTGATGTATGATACAAAAAAAATCACAAATTATTGAGTGAAAAAATGCATAATAAGTAAAATAGATAATGCAGCATTACAAAGAGATTGCAAGGTGGACTGTATTTTACAAAATTATGCATATGCTAGTTGTTTAGCTATACTGTTCCCCTCTCCAATGGCAACCACCCATCTAAGCATATATATATTATTTATTTATTTATTTATATAATTTATTTATTTGTTTGTTTGTTTGCTTGTTTTAAAAGGTGATAGCTTATAATGCCCCATTTTGCATATTGCATTCTTACTTAAAAATGATTTTTTTAATGAAAATAATTTTCTATGGCTACAGAATATTTCTTTTCAGGGATTATTTTTTTTAATTGCTTAATTTATCCTTTACTAATAAATGATTGGTATTTTTTATGCTGGGCATTTTTTTATTTCCTACTGTAAAGAATGTTTCACTAAATATTATTAGATCTGCATCAAATCACATATATCCAAGTAAATCTGTAAGGAAAAAATTCTACATATAAATGGCTGAAGCAAAGGGTGTGGTAGACTTATTAATAACTCTAATACTTCACCATTTCCTGTGTCTATGCCTTTTGACATGTAACTTTCAAATTAATCTCAGTAAAGTGCTGGGGCTTATTTCCCCACCATTGATTCTGAATTCATCCATGTAGTGGTCAGTCAGTGCAAACAGAGCCTCAAGAGACACTTTCGAGACTGGGCTTGCTTGCTTTTGCACCTCTGCCTTCACTGTTAGACTGTGCCCACTCTAGCCTGCTGGAGCCGTGTGAGAGACACCTGAGAGAAAGACAAGTCATCTGCTAACAGCCAGCCAATAGACATCTGACCGCAGAAACACAATGGAGGCCAGACAGGATTAGAACTAATGCACTGAGGCATAGTCTTGTGAGAGTTTAAAGTTAATTATGTTTAATCCATTGAGTTGTGAATGGCTTGTTGTACTGCACTATTATGTCAATAGGACATACTAGTTTGCTCTCTCCATACATGTCCTATAATATGTTGTTTTTGGCCAATAGTGTTTCTTTATAGGTGAAAAATAGTGTTTCTTTATAGTTTGTATTTCTCATATTACATGTGAGGTTAATCACCTTTGTGCAAAATTAGAAAACAAAATATTGGCCAAGGGTTCATATCCCCAAACCAGCCAGCTACAAAAAAAAAAAAAAGAAAGAAAAAGAAAAGAAAATATGGGCTAATTGTCTGAAGGCCTTTATGAATACTTCGTGATTCTCTACTTGACCTGACTGCCATCTTAAATCTGGTGATATCATTAGTTATAAAAAGTATAATATTCAGATAAAAACAATAGATTTATTTTGGTGGTGTTTTCTAGATATATAACCATTTTTATGTTTTTCCACTTAAAATCTTATATCTTTTATTTTTATCTTTTAGAGTGTCTCAATAATATACATTAATACATTATTTTTTATCCAATGTATTCATCTATCTCTAGTTTGGTGGTAATTTTAGACCAACAATAGTAATATTAATATATCTTGATATATTTCAACATCATTTTTGTACTTTCTAATTATCTATGCCTACTCTTTAATTTTGGCCATTTTTATTTATTAAACTTTCTGTTGCTTTTCCTATACTATCTTGAAGTAACTTTTATTCTTTTAAGGTTTACATTTAGCATTTTAAAGAAATTTATATGCAATTAATTGATTTAAATGAGGAAAAAGAAAACCAGAAAACTCTTTGATCAATTATCTTCTGTCTTACATTTAATATTAAGCAGCATTTTAGTTTTACTTTTTATACTAGTTCTCCGAATGAAAATTATTATTACCTTTATGTAGCCAATGTCTGCTTAGATTTATGAGCATATTTATCAATATTTTATCAAGTTTTACTTTACACCTCATAACCATATTTTGAAATAGATCTATTTTCCTTTTCTAAAAGCACTGCTTTGAAAATTTTCTTAGTGAGGACTTATGTGGTTAATGTCTTTATGTTTTAATTTGCAAATGACTTGACTGTGCTTAATTCCGAAAAGAGGTGAATACAATTCTAGATTAACAGTTACTTTCTAGCTACTTCCTTTCAGCACTCTAAATAGATAAATTCCACTATTGTGATTCTCATTTTTGCTGTTGAGAAATCAGTGTTTATTTTATTTTGTTTTATTTTATTAATTTATTTATTTTATTATACATAAATGTGGGGTACAGCATTGATTTTCAATAACTGCGTACAATGGTGGTTAGATCAGTATATTTAGCTTATTCATCATTACAATATTCAATCATTTTTTGTGCCCATTGACCAATTCCTCATTAGCCCCCCTCCCTCTCCCCTCCCCTCCCCTTTTCCACCTCTAGTTTTCTAAAAGTTCAGGGTATTACCGTGATTGTTGTTTCTTTCTTTCTCTTTGTCTCTCTTTATTGTTCATGTGTTTATTTATGAATTCAGTTCCTGGTTACGAGTGAGAACATGTGCTGTTTCTCTCTTTGTACCTGGGTTGTTTCACTTAAAATAATTTTCTCCAGGCTCATCCATGTTGCTGCAAATGGTAGAATTTCATTCT
>NW_007732078.1:166701-167504 GCF_000696425.1 Galeopterus variegatus | reverse complement strand
ATTAGCCCCCCTCCCTCTCCCCTCCCCTCCCCTTTTCCACCTCTAGTTTTCTAAAAGTTCAGGGTATTACCGTGATTGTTGTTTCTTTCTTTCTCTTTGTCTCTCTTTATTGTTCATGTGTTTATTTATGAATTCAGTTCCTGGTTACGAGTGAGAACATGTGCTGTTTCTCTCTTTGTACCTGGGTTGTTTCACTTAAAATAATTTTCTCCAGGCTCATCCATGTTGCTGCAAATGGTAGAATTTCATTCTTTTTATGGCTGAGTAGTATTCCATTGTGTATATATATACCACAATTGCCTTATCCAGTCATCCGTCGATGGAAATTTAGGTTGGTTCCATTGCCTGGCTATTGTAAATAGAGCTGCAATAAACATAGAAGTGCAGGGATCACTTCAACCTATGTTTTCCAATCCTCTGGATATCTCCCCAGGAGTGGCTTGCTGGAGCATATGAAAGTTTTATCTGTAGTTGTTTAAGGAACCTCCACACTGATCTCCATAATGGCTGCACTAATTTGCAGTCCCACCAACAGTGCAGGAGGGTTTCTCTTTCTCCACATCTTCACCAGCATTTGTTGTTCTCTGTCTTTTTGATAATAGCCAGTCTGATAGAGGTGAGGTGATATCTCAAAGTGTTTTGATTTGCATTTCCCTGATGATTAGTGATTTTGAGTATTTTTTCACATATTTGTTGGCCATTTGTATGTCTTCCTCTGAGAAATGTCTATTCATCTCCTTTGCTGTCCCAACCCGCGGGATATTCAACGCAGACCCTGGAGGGGGGAGTGGGAATTGGATGGG
>NW_007732078.1:164708-166447 GCF_000696425.1 Galeopterus variegatus | reverse complement strand
AGCTTTTTGTATATTCTGCATATTAATACCTTGTCAAATATGTAGTTTGCAAATATTTTTTCCCATTCTGTAGCATGTCTTTTTGCACTGCCGATTGTTTCCTTTATTGTGCAGGAGCTTTTTAGTTTGATATAATCGTATTTGTTTATTTTTACTTTTGTTGCCTGTGCTTTGGGGGTGTTATGCATAAAGTCATTGCCCAGTTCTAAATCCTCCAACATTTCTCTATGTTTTCTTCTTTGAGTTTTAAAGTTTCAGACTTATTTTTAAGTCTCTAATCCATTTTGAGTTGGTTTTGGTATATGGTGAGAGGTACAGATCAAGTTTCATTCTTCTACAAATGGATTTATTTCTCTAGCACCATTTAATATTTCCCAGCACCATTTATTGAAGATGAAGTCTTTTCCCCAATGTATGTTCTTGGTGCCCGCGGATGTACGGTACAGCAGCTTGTCAAAGATCAGTTGGCTGTAAATACATGAGTTGATTTCTGAGTTCTCTATTCTGTTCCATTGGTCTATGTGTCTGTTTTTATGTTAGTACCATGCTGGTTTTGTTACTATTGATTTGTAATATAGTTTGAAGTCAGGTAGTGTAACGCCTCCAGCTTTACTTTTTTTAATCAGGATTGCTTTGGCTATTTGGGGTCTTTTGCTGTTCTATACGAATGCTAGGTTTGTTGGGTTTTTTTTTTTTCCCATTTCTGTGAAGTAGGTCATTAGTATTTTGATGGGGATTGTACTGAATGTGTAGATGGCTTTGGGTAGTATGCACGTTTTTACTACATTGATTCTGCCAATCCATGAATAAGGAATGTCTTTCTCTTAGGGTGTTCTTTAAGTTCTTTTAGTAGTGATTTTTAGTTCTCTTTGTAGAGATCTTTCACCTCTTTTGTTAGATTTATTCCTAGGTATTTTATTTTTTGGTGACTATTGTAAATGGGCTTGATTTCTTGATCTCTTTTTCTTCTAGTTTGTTGTTGGAGTATTAAAATGCTACTGATTTTTGTATATTGATTTTGTATCCTACAACCTTATTAAATTTGTTTATCAGCTGTAAGAGTTTTTTGGTAGAGTCTCTTGGGTTTTCTATATGTAGAATTATGTCATCTGTGAACAGGGAAAACTTTATTTCCTCTTTACCTTTTTGGATGCCCTTTATTTCTTTATCTTGTCTAATTGCTCTGACAAGTAGCCAATGGTCAGCAAACTGCAGCTCAGATGCCTGTTTTTGTAAACGGAGTTGTATTGAGACATGATAATGTGCATTAATTTTTATATTATTAATCACTGCTTTTGCACTATAGACAGAGAAAATATAGTCCACAACATACTTCCTATCTGGCCTTTTAAAAAAAAGATTTTGCAGATCCCTGTTTTAGAAGATTTTTTTTTTTCCAGACTGCCCTTAAAGATTTTGGTCTTTAGTTATTTTGAGTTTGTTTATGTGTATTTTGTCTTCTGAATCTACAGATTTGTTCTTCCAACATTTCTGGAAAATTCCCAGTGCTTACTGAGGCATTATCCTTTCAAATACTTTTGTTCCTCCATTGTCACTTCTCTTTTGCTAGAATTGCAATTAGACCAATGTTAGACCTTCACCTCCTCAACATGACTGTTAAACTTTTTAATCACATTTTGTATCTTTTTGTGTCTTTATACCATCTTCTGTGTATTCTTTACTAATTTACTCAACTTCTGTATTCTATGTACAAATTAATTCACCTAACATGTTTAAAA